>NC_048311.1:21449264-21659387 GCF_013100865.1 Trachemys scripta elegans
CCAAGATTTGAAAGTATCTTGTCCCCTTATTAGTCCTTTGGGTCAGATGCCAGCCAGGTTACCTGAGCTTCTTAACCCTTTACAGGGAAAAGGATTTTGGAGTCTCTGGCCAGGAGGGATTTTATAGTACTGTACACAGGACAGCTGTTACCCTTCCCTTTATAGTTATAACAGTTTCTATTTTTAAAATTCAACTTTATTTTTTAAGGGAATTTATCACTCATGGAAGGCTCTGGCTTACCAGCCCTGGGGACTGAAATGATCTCATTGTCTGTGTAAGTGGCACAGCACAAGCAGCAGCAGTATGGCTTTGCCTATATTGGCTTGCCCATATTCCTTGGTTCTGCTCTGTAGCAGCCACCTCTAGGTGTGAGAGGGCAGCTCGGTGTCCTTGAGCCCTCTGCCGAGACTGTCATCAAAGACGGACAGCAAGTGTCAGTGGTGATGTTTGTTTATCCATGTGGACACTTGTCCAGTTAGAAGTGAGCTGGACCCACTAGCTCATTTCATGTTGGCCACCAAACAGCCATCGCCTGTGCTGCTGTTTCAGTGCTCGCTATAACCTTTTCCCAATCGCTTGTGAACAGGGAAACTTCAACTCATGAAAACTGAACTCTCTGAAGAATTTAAATGTTAAGCCATGAGTTTGTAAACTGCAGACTTGGATGATTGCACTCTCAGTGCAAAGCAGACTCAAGGTGAGGCGTCACGCACGCCTGTACTAGTCCCTTCATTTGTGTGCCTGTGTGAAGGAGATTGTGTACTGATTCTGGTGTTGTTTCAGGAAGTTAAATGAGCCTTGCAGCCCCTGGCCATTTGTAGTCTCCTGAATAGGTTCATGGTAGGGGAACAGTTTGACCCTTAAAGGTTTCAGTGGAACACAACAGGTGACGTTCTAAATAGGTCTGCATTCTGTTTGTGGCACTCTCCATCAGGTACCATGAGTGGATGAAATCGGAGGAGCTACAGCGACTGACCGCATCCGAGCCACTGAGCCTGGAGCAGGAGTACGAGATGCAGCGCAGCTGGCAGGAGGATGCAGATAGTGAGGCATTTGAATGTTTTGCAAAAGTGGGAAGGTGTAGTGACCACTTCCGTCTCACTGTTGTTAGGAGTTTCTGGCAGGTGTGATTCTGCAAGCCTGTACTGTAAGGGGTGTGAGCCATTATTGCAGGGCAGTAGCCCCCCCTAGAGTTAAGGGTGAGAATAGCTTACTGTTTAATTTCCAGTTTTGTTCTGAATGCTCTAAAATCCACGTGCTTAATCAGATTGTCTTGAAAATGGATGCCTCTCAGGAGGGTGGGGAGTAGGGTTAGTTGTTCAAATTTGGGGTCATTTAAGGAATAAGTTCTCAGGATATAACCCTCCCTCCCTTAAAACTTATGTAACGTCAACATTTTTAGATCTCTCTGTCATCACCTGAACCTCTGAAAACCATTAAATGCAGAGTTAAAGTATAGGTCCCTTTGATATTCTGGAAGATATGAGGTACCACCAGTCAAACTTATCTCAGCCTTAATGAAGTTTTTGGGCAGTGAATACATATGGATCTTGTGTATGCACACACTTATTCAAGGGATTGGAGGAACACAGGGACTGCTGAAGTTTTGCTTTATCCAGCTGTTAACAACAAGAATAATGTAAGTTCTTAATATTGCTTGAGCAGCAGCAATCCAGTCAACTTCTGTAAAGAGCAGAGATCTGAGAACTCAATCCTTGTAAACGGGTGAGGGCGGGGTTGAGTTCTCCCCGTGGAATCTGACAATTTATAATGACAAGGTTTGGATTCATTGGCTGGATTGTTTGCCAGGCTCTATTAAAGGTCGGGTGAGTGACTGCCCATAAAATCTAGTACAAATGTATAGTCACAAGACACTGAGGGTGGGACATACCCGCAGTTAACCCTTGTCTTGGTCAGTGGTGACAGCACGGGAAGACATACTGAAAGGAGCCGAGGGATAGACTGGGTGACTCAACAGGTTGCTTCAGTCTCTTATGTTCACATTCAAGGTTCTTTGCCTGAATTTACTGTAAAAGGCGATGAAGTGGGGAAAGCTAATCCACATTAATTTTATATATTGCATCAAGTTAAAGTATCTGTGTGAGCTAGGGTGACCAGATGTCCCGATTTTATAGGGACAGTCCCGATTTTGGGGGCTTTTTCTTATATAGGCACCTATTACCCCCCCACCCCAGTCCCGATTTTTTACACTTGCTATCTGGTCACCCTAGTGTGAGCCCTGGGTCCATGCAAACTGAAACCAGCATAGATTTTCCAGGGTGCTGCTGGTATTGGCAGTCGTGGTAAGGAGCCCTATCCCAGGAGCCCTGATTACTGGTCATACAGGCTATTAATATGTGCAGGATGTTGCTTCTCTGCCCATTGTCCATCTTTACTGTCATACTTCAGTAACTTGTGAATGATTCTTAAACATACCCTGTAAGTTCTACTGCTGTCTCATTTTCCCCAGAATGCACGTTTATTGTACTGGACACTGAGAGGTGGTCAGGGCAAGCAGGTACCGAGGAGGACTGCATGGTGGGGGACGTGAACCTGTTCCTCACTGATATGGAGGATCCAACAGTGGGAGAGATTGAAGTCATGATTGCAGGTACATTAAGCACAGCCCCAGGCTGCTGCCGCCACTATCACCCTAATGCCACCCTCTGCCCTGCAATAGCTGTTAGGTACGAAAGCACCTTCATGCAAATAGGTTCAGGGGGATTCTGACGACTCTCCTCATTTGACAGAGGTAGCATTGGCTACAGCTAGATGGAAAGCAGGTACATAACGTACAAGCTTCCTGCATTCAGAGCTCTACCAGTGCAATTCAGTCCTCATCTGCAACCCCCTTTCTGCTAGTCCAGCACATGACTGATTACAGGGTTTGTGTTATATAGATGGACACCACCGTCTGTTCTTGTCTCTTTTAGAGCCCAGTTGCCGTGGCCGAGGGTTTGGCAAGGAGACAACTCTGATCATGATGTTTTATGGTAAGGATGGCTAAATGTGGGAGGATGGAAGTGATGTGATGGGGAGACACAGGCACACATGCTCCCATTGTCTGCTCTGCATATGTGGAGAGGGTGGTGGATGTATACCAGCCCATGTATTTAAGGACCATGGGAATCTTGCCAGTCTGCAGCTATGACATAATGCAACATTATGGAGATACATGTGTGCAGCCAGGGGTTCTTATCTCTCTTTCTCGCTTCTCCTGTAGGAGTAACAAAGCTGGGAATTACCAAATTTGATGCTAAGGTCGGACAGGAAAATGAAGCTAGTATTTGCATGTTCAAAAAGCTTCATTTTAAGGAGGTGAGGTACAGCCTGTTCAGGAGAGATGGAATTCTCCCCTTTTGAAGCTGCATTTAGCTAATGCCTGAGATCGATCTGCGTTGTTCTCTTACCTTGTATATAGGTTGCCGTGAACAGGGTCTTCCAGGAGGTGACATTGAAACTGGATGTGAATGAGCAGCAGAGACAGTGGCTCCTGGAGCAAACTAACCACGTGGAGGAGAAAAATTATAGTGTGTTGAACCTACAGACCCGTGCCTCTGAGACCTGACACCTCTTCCAGAGGCAGGCAGGCCACACCCCTGCTAAGTCTCCAGGGAGGAAGAGTTTGACAACATTACTGAGTTCAAGTATGGAAAACACCTTGGGACCAAGAGTGAATCAAACAACAAACTGCTTTGTTATTACTCCACATACCTGGTGTACCACCTGTGAAATGCTGATCTTCCACTGCAATCGCGACAGAGCATCTACAGCGGCATTCCTTTGAAATAGTGCCTGGAAGCTGGGATGGATGAACAGATGCTAACAGGTTAAGCATAGAAGTACACATTGGCTGGGAATGGCCCTTTTAGCCACAGAGCTCCCTCTACCCTGTTCTAGGAAGGGACTCTCTACACCTCCAGGGCCTATAAACATTAGTGAATTGGCCAGCAATGCTGTCAGTCTGTGGATGAGCAGAGTAGATTGGGTTTCTAGCTAAAACCCCACCATCCTTAGCAGAGTTCCTAGTGTCACAAATGAAGTCTGAGCCACAAGAGACTCTGGCCTGCTTTGTCACACAAACTGATACATACAATGTGACAACATGATCTGGTATGCAAAGTAGCTCCGTTGCCATCCTTGGCTGGTAAAGTGGTGGTTACAAGATTTAAAAAAATAATAAAATACATAAGACTTAAACCAGTGGGGCTGTCCGTGGATCTGCTAGACAAGGTGTTAATATTCCAGGTACTGCAGGCACCAGGCTTTCCCCTCCTGGCCTCTGTGCTTAGTCCTGGGGTGCCACCATTGGCAGCTGCCCCGCCATCCATCTGTGCATGCTCAAACCCGTTGTGTAGCTCATCACAGCTCTTGGTTAGTGTGAGCACAGCTTAGTAGGAGAGGCCGGGACAACTAAGATCTGAGAGGGATTGAGTGCCCTCCTCTCCCATTGAAGTGAATTTGAGTTGTGGGTACTTCATAAGGAACACCTGGTTGACTTCCCTTGAACCAGCAATGGTAAACTACTACATCTCTAAAAGGTTAGGAACTAATGTGCTAAACTGCCAGCATGTAAAAAGCGGGAAATCAAAGAGGATGGAATGAGAGTACTAAATTACTTCTGTGCATCAGACTTCACCAGATGATGATTTTTGATGGGTAGAAATGCCTGTCTCAGTGCTGCTTGGTACAGGTACTGAAAAAGGTCATCGCTGTGATGGGGTATCCATAAAAAGGTGAATGAGGAAATTAAATTGCACAGAGGATGTAAAGAATAAAGCAGCTGATCTGCCTCTATGCTTATTTAAAACCATCTATGTTACAAGTCAACCAGAGAATGGCTAACCCCCTGGAACCCAGCCTTTAAGGATGCAATAAATAAAACCTGTGGAACTGACTGCTGCATAGTGGCGTTGACATCTCTAAAGTCTCAAAACCAGGATTTGTGCTCAGGTGAATAAAAACATGCATTCTGATACCGCAGTAGTCGCCTCTGGAGTTGGGAATTTTTCAACAAAATGGTTTTTCATTTAAAAATGCCAGTTTGTTGAAACCAGAACTTTTTGTGGAAACATCCACTTTTGATAAAACTGGAGTTGGCAAGGTGTGTCAGATCCAGGATGGAATTTCTGGTCAAGAACAGACACCCCTCTAGAACGAATCAATAAGAGCAGGGCCTCAAACTTGGGTCTCCCACATCCCAGGCAAATGCTCTAATCGCTGTGGAGGGGTAGGGGGTGGTGTGTTTTCATGCTTTTTTTTGAAAGGTCTCAGTTCTCTTCTGCATTAGAACAAAAACAAATTTTGAAGCCTTAGCTTTTTATGAAATGGAAAGGATGGGTTCTGACCGCCCCTCCTTGCCCCAGCAGTAGTGATAATGGGTTTCACCCTTTGTATAAAACTGCTTTTCAAAGTGGGACAAGCAGTCTTAGAAAAATAGTCCCATTCTCAAAGGCAGCTCAGGGCTGAGCCGGGAACCTCTGCTTACTGTGCTCTGATAAGATGGATGGGGAAAAAAAGTGCCTCATACTTTGAGGTGGTGTCCTTGAGGGTAAGTGTTGGTAGCAACCCTCCTCCATTATTTGACTTTCTGAGAAGAGGCCTGGGGCCGCTGGACATTGTTGTAGAAACGTAGTGGGGGAAAACCCCTACTTTTATTACATTGCATGGAGGGAAAGACTTCGAATGGTGCTAATTTTGTCGTTCCTCTGTGATAGTGAAGTGGACTAAAGCCTGTAGTCGGGGTCTGGAAGCTAGTTGAAGTCAAACATGACATTCTAATGGAAATAAGTAACCCTTGTCTGTATAAATGGAGCCATTTCATCCCCTCCCCCCACACGTTCTCGGTGTCAGGGAATTAGTAAAATGAAACCGGCTCCATAGTGGACAAAACCGGGGCAATCTGCTGTTCCCAAAGACCCATATGGGGGTGCATATAAACAACCTACCCCTGCACCCAGCCTTCTACCTTACAACTGTTCCTTGTGCTGGGCCTGAAATGGTGCCAGACAGGGAGGGAGAGAATGACCTGCGGTTTGGTGTGTGTGTCACTGGAAATTCTTTCCTCCTGCTCACAGGTGTCAGATACCTGCTGCCCTGTGTTTGAGTAGTTCAGTCCTCACTTCTTGCTGGACTGAGGGGCTGAGAACACAAAAGACTAATGGATCTGTGTGGCTGCCGGTTGCTGGGTTCCCTTAGCCGTAACTCACCCTGTCTGGAAGCGCTAATGAGGCCCAGCCCCTTTCCCTGACTGAAGGAAGTGATGTGAATCATGAATTTCCCCTGCTGACTCCTGGAGCCCTGCAACGCTTCACAAAATCATATCCAAGTCAGAGTTATGAGCAAAGAGATAAACTCTGATGACATCCTCTCCTGCCCAAACAAGTGCTTTCACCCCACTGGAAACAGAGCTGCAGAAATGTAACTGGGGATGAGGGACAGATGCAGTTTACAGTCAACAGGGAACTCAGACGGTTGGAGATCTTCCATTTCAGCTTCCTGCTGGGCTTCCTCGAAGAGGTACACAACAGCCATCCCTAAACACACTGCCTCTAAGTGAGGGGACCCAAACCGCAAGGCCTATAAATCAATGAAGGATTAGGGATCAGGGTTCTTTGTATTAACACTGCTATGATGTGTCACACCAAGAAAGTTAGCTGGGGCAGTGGGTCGTTCGGGGTAGGAAATTCTGATTCCTAGATAAAGGCGTTGAGCGAGGATAGGGAAGGCCTCAGAAAGCAACCCTGGAAAAAACGGGAACAGCAGCCACGGCACAACCACTCCAATGGCCATGCTTTAGTGTCACAGGAGGAACAGAGCGGGGCGCGCACAGGACACCGTTCACAAAGAGAATGAATGGGCACTTGGCAATAAATACAGGAAGTGCGACAGCCACGTGCAAGTAGCTGACATAAAAACAGCTGTATGGACAGACCAATGCATTCAACCACTCCTGCCTTTATAATAAATCTTTTAATTTAGTTAAATACACTGCATGTTTATGTGTCTATAATGTGTGTGTACTACAGCTGGTGTGAGTGATTAATTCAAATAAACTCATTTTCCACACATACTTTAATACCATAAAAAAATCATCCCGGAGTTTAGCCCCAGGATGGAATTATTCAAGGGTAGCTCCTGCACCTGCCTTTGTTTCAGCCCGTTCAGGAGAGTGTTCCAGAGGGCTCGGATGGAAGCAACTAACAAGTCTGAGTCTGGGGGAATCTCAGCAGCAATATGGGGAGAGCTTCAGGGGTGGTTTCTCCAGCTGCCTTTCGCTTAGCCCATTTCTGTGAAGGGGAGGCCGTCAGCACTAATACTGTGAAAGGGATGGACGTGCTACTGTATTATCAGCCATCATTTCTCTCGCGGCGCTTATGAAACTGCCCATTATTGTTCCCTTCTGATGGGAGCACCGCCACGTAATGATTTTGCCGGGATTCAGTTCTGCCCCAGCAACTGGCATCACACGCCCACTGCCGAACTCCCGGAGGAGTTGGGAACAATGGCATTCTGGCGCACTGTGCTGGAGCGGGGTGAAGGCCTGAGCTAATGCAAAAATTTGTCCTTCACAAGAACAGCCTTTGCCCAGCAGGGTAGATGCTGTGAGTGAAACACTCTTTGGAAATGGAGAAGACTCCATTTCCGGGGCTGGGACAGGAGTCTGACATGCCCTCAATGACCTGATTTCTATCTTTGTCTCATTACATGTTCCCAGCACCTTCTGCTTGCCACGCTCTTCTCTTTAGAGGGATCTGCCTCTGAGGAATTTCATGGCACAGACAGCCCTGCCCCTCCTCACTCTTTGGTCTCCACTTGCACGAAATGCCTGGTGCCTGGGTAAGCCTTTGGCAGAGATCAGTTGATATTGGAGGGCCAACCAGCCAGGATGTGCACCCGGCCACTGGGTGAGGTATCCCATCTGCTGGAGGCTGCTGGACCAGCTTGTGCCCATCAGTGGCATTGCAGTTGGAGACCTTGGCCCTGTGGGTCCTCAGTCTGACCAGGGCAGACTCTGAGAAGGTGCTGTAAGTCCTCGGTAGCTCTAGCTGCTTAGCTGGTGTCATCTTCTCCCCCTGCAGGCTCTTCTGTCCCTTCTTGTTGTCATTAATTCTTTTCTGAGCCTGTTCCAGACCCCTCTCCAGCTGGCATACATCCTCCATGACTCTAATGACCCGGTCAAACTGGTCCAGAAGATTATTGACAGCAGAGGGTAGACGGTCCAAGTAAAACTGTACATTGTACGGCTCCGGGACAGGGCTCTCCGAAAGGGCCAGCTCCTCGGAGTTGGAGGAGATGGTGGAGCTGGCACAGCGGAAGATGGTGCCAGCAGACAGGAGGTGGGAGCGTTTGGAGTTCCCAGAGGAGCGTGAAATCAGGGAGTCCATCCCTTCAAACTTTACTTTGTGGCGGAACTGAGTGACAAGGAAAAAAGAGGAAATCCCCTGAGAATCCCAGAGTCCAGTGTTGCTACCTTCGGTGGGGGTAAGAGGGCCCATGAGCCACAACAGTGCACTCTTTCCTGCAGTGTTAGTTATAGGCTTTTCCATCACACTTTATATTAAGGTTCTATTTATAATGGTTTAGGAGGGGTTAATGGATGGTTTAAAATTTGGTTTAAATCATTAGAGTCCAACAGGTTGCTTACAGCCATCTGTTCCTCATACTAGAGACAAGGTGGGGGAGGTAATATCGTATTGACCAACTTCTGCTGGTGAGAGAGACAAGCTTTTGAGCTGCACAGAGCTCTTCTTCAGGTCCCCTTGTCTCTTTCACCAACCTAAGATGCGACCTCACCCACCTTGTCTCTCTAATATCGTGGAACCAACATGGCTACAACCCTGTAAACATACTACTTATCTCTCTAACATGCTTATAACTTCCATTAACCATTTATGAATGGAGCCTTCTTATAAAGTGGGACTGGCTTTCCCATGGGACTCATTACTGTAACATCCAAGCCCCTCGTAGCACCTACAGAATTTATTCTTGCAACACTATGAAGCATTATCCTCTTCTACGGATGGGGAAGCTAAGGCAAGTGATTTTCCCAAGGCCAGGCAAGAAGCCAGCGCAGAGAAATGAACCCAGATCTCCCTTAGCCACAAGGCCATCCTTCCCTTCTCCAAAGAGAAGAGCAATCCAAGATCGCTTTGTGTTATATGTCCCACTCTCTGCTTCTTCCAAGTCTTGACCTGCTAGGATCAAATCACACCCATTCAATCCCATTGCAGCCAGTAGGCAGACAGGGATAGCAGCTGGGTAAAAGCTGAGCCTTATTGTCCAGAAGGAGAGGAAGGGGGGAAAGTGAGCCCTCTTACATGGAAGCTACATTCCCTTCTGTCCCTAAAAGGCTGGTCACTCCAGGGCAGGATAGAGGTTTGGGAAGGATAGGGGACTGGAGTACAATCTCAGTAACACTGGTGTAAAGCCGAGGGACCCCATGGAAGGTGTTAATCCAGATGTACCCTGCTGTAAGATCAGACTCTCCCCCAGCCTAAGAGTTGAGGGTGGCCCCTCTGTGTCAGGGTACGGGCTCATGAGTAGAATAGTGTGAGAGCACTCGACTGAACCGGGCCTTTGCATTCAACCAGTGCTTAATGTGTAATGAAAGAGGGCTCAAGCAATTTTTTTGCATTCATAACTGGTGTAGCAAACCCAGAGGTGCCTGGGCTCCAAACTGCCAGGCCAGGCCCAGAGGCGCCGGGGCTCCGAACTGCCAGGCCAGGCCCAGAGGCGCCGGGCACAAAATTAAGCACTGGATTCAGTTCACCTTGCTCTGACGCTGCAGCACTAGACTCTGGATTGCTGGCTGCTCTACACCCAGGTTTCCTCCTTTCTTACCTCTTTAGTTTTGCTGAACCCCATCCACAGCTTGAACCTCTTCACGAAGAACTCGATCATCTCGTAGTCCTGCGGTTCAATGGCGGGGCGGTACATTTCGGCTTGGACAGTGCGGTAGCCGTGAAGGATGACAGCACAAAGGAAACGGCTGCCAACGCAGAGCAAGCTGACCGTGAAGCTGAGGACGTAGGCAGTGCCGAGGGTGGGGAATTCCTGGATCACAGACAGGAAAGCCACTTTCCCGTGGAGGGCCGAAAGCAGCGCATAGAAGGCACATCGGAATGTTCTGAACTCCTCTACTGTAGCAGAGAAGGCCTGGGAATGAGAGAGACAGCGTAGGGGTTATCGCTAGGAAAGGTGTCTTTACCCTTTCCTGTCTACATCATCCTTAGCCATTGCACAAGCCCCCTTGTGGGGTGGGTCGCTCCCAGAGAGCTTTCCAGTTCACTTCTGGAGCAGTGCAAAACAGAAGGTGTGAACGCAAATGAGCACTAGAATCTGATCTCAGCAGTGAGTGGGTCCCTCTTGGGGACCAGTGGAGAGACTGACTGAGGAGCTCTGGGGAAGGATGGTCCTCCTCTGACAGAGCTGATGCCCAGCTGCAGAGTAGCAGGGAGACAAACGCATTGCATCGTCTTGTATCAAGCCTATGGATAAATACAGGAATTCACTGCATAGTGCCCTGTACAGGTAAGAGTCATGACCATCCTACTCTCCACACGCACTCCCACTACTGAGAGCCAGCCTCTGCATAACCTACCAGATATCCACATTGCGCATAGACAAGGAGCAGCAGGAGGAAGAGGAGCGTGGCAGCCATTAGCTCTCCCAGTGCATGCTGGAACGTCTTCCCAAACGCAGACCATCTCCGGACAAAGCGCAGCTGCCGTACAATCTAGGGGGAGAAGGTCCATGGGTGAGCAGGAAGCCTGGTTAGGTGTTATCAGAAAAGTGACATTTCAAACCGCCCTGAGTACATTTACTCTGCTCCGTCCCACAAGAGGTGTCTGCGTGTCCAGGTGGCCACATCAGGTACTCGGTGAAGGACGCCGGGCGGAGCAAGGGCATCGTCTTTCTCAAAGGCCCAGCCTTCATTATGGCCATGACTGAGTCAGGGGCCCAGTTGCAATGTGGCTGTTAAGAGCTGCAGGCTGGGCAGAATCTTCCATGTCCCTGTAACCAATCAAAAGCTAGCATCTGTTGAGAGTTCTAACCTGGTCATGGGGTTAGGTCCCATCTATGCTACATTTTAACCATGTTGCAACCAGGTCAGAGGACCGTGGTACCGTAGTTGGGGGCCTTATGTGCTAGTGCATTGCTCCCTGAATGAATTATCCAGGCACACACAAGCTAGCTGGTACAGAGGGTCCCCGGTATACATCTCCCCCTTATCCATCATTTCGCGTGTCCGTCATTCATCAATAGGGGAACATGTTCCAATTGACGTCGGTCCCGATCCGCATATCGGTCGCTTCTCCTTTTCCATGGCTTTTCTTTGGGTGCTTCTCCTGGCATTCAGGAGGCGCTGGGAGGGAAAGGGAGGAGCAGGGATTGGACGTGCTCGGAAGAGGGGTGGAACTGGGCAGGAAGAGGTGGGGCAGAGGTGGAGGGGGGTGGGGCAGGAAGAGGCAGAGCAGGCCATATTTCTTATGGGGAAAAATTCCCCAGTATCCGTTGTTTCAGTATCTGTCGCCCTTTTCAAGAACGCAACCCTGACGTATACTGAGGACCCCCTGTATGCACTCATCTGGCACGCACAGTCCATTAAAGCAGTGTCTTGGGAATGGCCAGGTCTCTGATGTGATCTCCTGTGTCAGAGATCCCCATCCTCTCAGCTCTCCAGGAGGCTGCTCCGGGGGTCCCTTTCTCTTCACTGACTCTCCAGCCTTTATCTGTTTGTTTGCTCACTCTTATTGTCTATGGATTAAGCAAGTAACGGTCGACAGTGAACCATAAATACAGCAAGCCTGGAAGACAGCAGCTGGGCCACTTGGCCAATTCATTAGGAAGCGGGAGAAAGGAACAAAGATGATATTACATCTCAGCAGCAGCCCCAATGACAATTATAAGGTCATTGTGGCATAATTGAATATGCGCATGCTAATGAGAAGGTATACATCATCCACGCTGTTAGCAGCTCAGGCCTGACATCGTCTCACACCACTTGCCATCATGCACAAGGGCTGCTGGATGAAGAAGGATGTCCTACTTCCATGTGGTGGTGAAGATCAGCAATTGATGTCTGGCCAGAGACTGGGAGACAGACTCACCTGATTTATTTATGAGAGAGAAACCAGTTTGACTTCAATTTCACCCTGTGATCTGCTCCCACGTAACTCTCCATTGGGGTGAGCGGTGGGGACTGTTACCCAAGGGAGTTAGGGACAGCTGGCAGCAAGGGTTGTGATTACTGAAGGCACCACGTGTCCGATCACACACCTCTTCACATAACAAGAACCAGGGGTCACTCAATGAAATTAATAGGCAGCAGGTTTAAAACAAAAGCAAGTACTTCTTCACACAACCTGTGGAACTCATTGCCAGGAGATGTTGGGAAGGCCAAAAATATAACGGAGTTCAAAGAAGAATTAGTTAAGTTCACACAGGATAGGTCCATCAATGGTTATTAGCCAAGATGGTCAGAGACACAACCCCATACTGTGGGGTTCCTTAAACCTCCAAGTGATAGAAGCTGGGACTGGATGACAGGGGATGGATCATTCAAAATTGCCCTGTTCTGCTCATTCCCTCTGAAGTATCTGGCACTGCCACTGTCAGAGAAAGAATACTGGGCTAGATGGACCATTGGTCTGACCCAGTATAGCTGTTCTTATGTTTTTCATCTCTTTCCAAATCCAGCCCATTTCCAGGTGCCCTCTCATGCTGGTGATGGCAGATGAGAATCTGGAATGTGTTTAGACCATGCAGCCTGGCAATGATAAAATTATTGAAGGGATACACCGATGTAACGGAGATCAGGATCGGCCTGGATTTATTCCTATGCACAACACCCAGGTGGCTTTGAAGCAATGGGTGTTGAGTACATAAAATGTTTCCCACAACATGTGAACTAGGGATCAGACGGAACAGAAAGCCAGTGGAAAGGCTCCGATTGAGATTTCAGTGGGAGATGGGCCAGGCTGTTAATCAGCAACTTTGGAACATTGGGAATGGGGAGGTGTTAGAGCTGTGGGGAGGGAGGGGAGTGGAAGTCAGGACTCCTAAGTTCCATCCTCAGCTCTGCAACTGATGTGACACGTGACCTTGGGAAATCACATAACTCTGTGCGCTCACTCACCTTCAGCGTGGTGATGGTCAGCAGCAGGGCTGAGAGACAGATTTCCATCCGAGCCAGCAGTGCCACTTCATAAAAGCTGGTGAAGGCCTGGCGGTGTCCCCAGTAATGCTCGAGCTGCACATCTGCCAGCCAGATGTGCGCAAAGTGCAAGGCGCCGACGGCAATGGAGAGCAGCGCCAGGAGCAGCTGGAGCCAACAGCGGCTCTGACCCAAACAGGAGGCCCCTTCCCGAGACAGGAGCGACAGCTCTGGCAGGAGAAAGGCCACGCTGAAGACGAGCAGGGAGATCTGAAAGAAGCCAGAGCAGGCGAGAAAAGAATCTGCCTTCCTGCTGTGCATTGGGTTAGGTAGCAAGAACAAAGGTGGATATAGCAGGGACATGGTAGCTATGGTGCTACTTCTGAAGCCTAAATAAACAGAGCAGATAACTAGCATCATCCCAAGGGATACAGAGTAGCTACTCCACACAGGAATTACCCTGTTGTGTGCCACATCACAAGGGACCAGAGAGCCAGGCTACACCACCCTGTCACTAGGAAGCAGAGCCTTGGATAGATCCCCCTGGAGTATCCATTGGAAATGCACTCCTGGGATTCATCTAATCAGAGACTGTAACCGCTACAGACCCACATGCAGTCAGGCAAGCATTTATTTGGACTATAATTAGCTACCACTGCGGAGCTAAGATTGCAAACTCCTCCTGCTGAGACTGTGTTTGTGGCACAATCTCTGGAGAAAGAGCGCCCACTGGGGTGGGTTAAACATTGGCTGCATTCTGCTGGGAGCCAGCCCCGAGCCTTGGATGCATCTCTCAACGCAAGATACGTACCACTAGGGCAAGTGGAAGGTCCAGCCCCGTGCCCAAGCGCAGCATTTGGCAGGGGAGGATGACGATGGAAGGAACAGCCGGTCTGACTGATGGGAGCTCGAGCAAGAGCATTACAGCCACGTACAGGTTGACATCAACGTTGTATTGGGTAAACTCCAGAAACACGGCTCTGGTCCTGTCGTGCAGGGAGAGAGCCGAGAACAGCAGGCTGAGAAGAAATATTTTCCAGGGCTCTGGAATGCTGGGTAATTGGGCCTAATTCTTGGCCCTTCTCATGGGGACATTTCAATCGGACTGCTGGGAAACTCTGTTTCGACTTTCCACTTTCAGGGATGAAGTTGGGATGTCCCTAGCAGGTCACTAGCCATCAGATTCCCTAGGCTGTGCACAGACATACAATGCTACATCAGTATCCATAGCAGGGGCAAGTCACCTGCCATCTATAAATTACACCAGAAATTCCCATTGCCGCCATTATCGGCATTTATTCAGCCTCTCTCATGCCATTTGGATAAGCAAGGTTGAACTGAACCATGTCTGTGGGTGATCTCAGCCTTACGGTGCAGAAGACCTCAGTGCCTACCCCCAAATCAGGGTCTTGGCCATGCTGCCTTTGGGCCCCCTGGCAGCCAGACTCAGAGTCAGGGACCCCCAAAATGATGCCGTGAAACCTACTGACCCCAGCCAATGGTGTATATCTAGCATGTGAACCAGCCGCAGAGTTATTGGATCCCAAGGAGACCCAGATGCAGTGGAAATAAGAGTGCATTTTGTCTTCACAAACCCTGATTTTCCCATCCGGAGGTGCTCCGTCCCCAGGGGTTTGCTCCCTTATTCTAAGTAGCCACCACTGGCAATGTGCCCCCAACCCCTGATTGGTTTTGGTTAAGTTGACAACCAGCCTGCTCTCCGGCCCATGCCAGTCGGTGGCTCAGCAGTTTTGGCCATTGCACTGTGCAGTTCTATGGCCTGGGGGATCTCTCCCTTTCTCTGAGTCATCTGGTGTCGCTCTGCTCCACTTCAGAGAAAGGGAACGGGGGAAGTGGAACAACAATGGCCACCGCACAACGGGAGAGAACAACTGACATCACCTTGCATTCTCAGGATGGTCATGTCCCACTCAGACGGATAGACAGACAGAGCTACTGCAGGAGAGAAGTAGCCATGCAATAACCCTCCCTCCCACAGGTAAGCACTCAAAGCCAACAGTGCATTCATTTCAATTTCCACTTCCCAGCCCCGTTGTCAAGGAAAAAGGTAAGGCCCCGAGTGACTTGCCTTTTGTTGATCCAGTTGCTGGCTCGCAGGTCAGCCAGTGTCCTTCGGGCTTCGGCAGAGCTATTTCCAAGCTCCCTCCAGCAGCCAGTGTTAGTGTGGTAAACTCCAATGTGCCCCCAGATCCAAAACCTGCCCCAAGAAACGGGGATGGGGAGACCAGAAAATGTAGTTGTGAAACACAGAGTGGGCGAGAGGCTGGATTGGGAGCCCTAACTTGGGCTGTGATCTGGTCAGATCCCAAGCGAGAACAGAGACAGGCCAGCCCCCATTTAGATGGGATACCCCGAGCGAAAACCCAGGGTGTTGCAGACAGGAGAGCTAGAGATTCAGGACGTGACCCTGTTATCTGAGTCTGTAGTGACCTAGTGCTTCTGCATGGACCTAGGAGACCTTTGGGTGATGCATGAATTGAAATTCATGGCCACTTGTCATTAAAGACTGCATGGCCTGTTCAGTGAGAGAAGAGATCTTTAATCCTTACGTCCTGGCCAAATTCCAACTGGGGAGGCACACATTCTGCCTCCCTGGATTTGCTCTGGATTTCCAGCTGGCTATGGTCTTCGCCTTCACTTCCTCTGTTGTGCTATTGCGTAGTAGTTGCTGTGGGCTGTGACACAGTTGCTGTGTTCCAGTGTCTCCCATGTGTGATATAGATATATCTTTCAGAGTAGCAGCCGTGTTAGTCTGTATCCGCAAAAAGAACAGGAGTACTTGTGGCACCTTAGAGACTAACAAATTTATTAGAGCATAAGCTTTCGTGGGCTACTGCCCACTTCTTCGGATGCATATAGAGTGGAACATATGTTGCATCCGAAGAAGTGGGGTGTAGCCCACGAAAGCTTATGCTCTAATAAATTTGTTAGTCTCTAAGGTGCCACAAGTACTCCTGTTCTTTTTATAGATCTATCTATCCATCCTCGTGTCTGCTTCTGCAAGGTGCTGAGCGCCTCCTGAATGGTACCGAGCAGCCTCACCACTCACTGAAGTTAATGGAAGCTACAGAGACCCAGCTGCTTGCAGGATCAGGTCCATAGTTTGTGAAATGCTTTGGGATCCTTCTGAATATTCTCCTCAGTGCAGGAGACTGGACTAGATGACCTGTCGCGGTCCCTTCGAGTCCTACGTTTCTGTGATTCCACGAACAACTATGATTCAGTGAACAGAAATGTCAGCTAACACTCAGGGAAACTGGAGATGCCACAGCCCAGGGTGGAGAGAGGGGAAAGAGGACAAGAACTGGGGTAAATCACGTCCTCATGAAGTCACTCCAGGATTATGACACTCCTCTGGAAGAGTTTCTTGTGAAAGCAAAAAAGTGGAACCTTCCTGGTGGTTCAGTGTGAAGCAACCTGGGGCTACTAGCTGGGGACTCCTGAGCTGACCCATGGGATGGGGAAAATCAGGTACCCAGAAGCAGAAATCCACAGCCAAGCGTCTTGGTTGCATAACTGCTCTGAGCTGCCAATTAGTGCCCACTCCACCCTGTGCCAGCGTTCTTACCCGCTAGAGTCATGGGATGAATTCTGGAGGCTGGGGTCAGAGCACGCATCTCTGTCCACTTGGCCACTCCTGGAAACCTCTGGTCTGGGCGCTGACAAGTGGCAGAGGGGACAGGTTCTGTTAGTGACGTGATGTGTCAAGAGAGACCCAAGCCCAGGTTGGGGGAGCACTGAGGGTGCAGAAAAGCAGAGCGGGAGGACGAGATTTTGAGTTGCACATGAACAAGTTTAGATGCCCAGTTAGAAACAACACTCCTTATTTTGCTCTCCAGATGTAGGTTATCCCAGTGTCTCCCCTCTGCACCTGGCCTGTGCCCTCGACCTCCATTGTTTCCTTTCTGGTTCTCAGCTCTACCCCCTCCCAGTCCCGATTCCTTGTCTGTTTAGGGTTCAGCAGGGTGTTCCCTCATCTTCGCCCTCCCTCATTGGCCAGCAGGGCTTGCTCTAAAGCATCAAAAGGGGGGCCTGAGCCTGCATTCCTTACTCAGACCAAACTCCCAGGAAGGTCAATGGGAGGCAGGACTGCAGGATTCAGAGCAGGGCTCTCCATCATGTCCCCCACCCTCCTTCTGCAGGAGCAGCATGTGCTCCCTTCGCAGCACGCTCAGCCTCCATTGGCCCAGGAAACTCCAGCCCTGCACTGAGATTCAATGCCTGGATGTGTCCAGTGCTATCTCATAGCCACTGGGATGACCCTTAGTCCCCATCTCCCTGGTGACTTTGCCTCCGCTGTGCCCCACGTCTGGACCTGTGGGCTTTCCTGCCTTCCCATTCCTCTGTGTGCCACTCTTCAGGTGCCGGTTTTTAGCCTGGATCCCCTGATCACAGCCCCTTCCCTTCTTTACCAATGCTCAGTGTTTGGGGAAGTGGCTGCTGGGCTGTGACTCCCCCGACCCAGTTTTATACACAGTTAGGCTTCAACCCTGGGGACTGTAGAGAGAAACATCAGTATCCCCTAAACTTTCTCTAGTGGTTGGAGCAGTGAAGCGGGAATCTGAACCCTCGGATTTTATTGGTAACACTGCATGACCGTGAGCATGTCACAATCCTCCATGCCTCAGTTTCCCTACCGGTCAAATCGGGGATGATGCTTCCTGTCAGGTCTATACTCCTGGCTAGCTAAAATGGAGCAGTTGACAATCTCTGGGTGGTGCCATTTTGGGCCCCACAGTCCTCCCCACTCAGCTACCCTTCTCCCAGCCAGCAGTAGAGATGATTTTACCAGCCCTCACCCAGATCCAGAGGTACGTTCCCAGCAGAGCTCTCCTGCCGGAGACGAGGCACCCCGACCAGGGTCAGTCGGGGATTGTTGTAGAGGTAGCTCAGTAACACAGAGTCTATCCACTCCCATGTGTCGGAGTAACTGCAAAACAAAGAGGTCAGGGGAACAGGTGCATTTCACCCCAGTGCAGTATAACTGGCCGGTGCCCTGTGTACCCTGACATCCCACCCCTGCAAAACATGCCCTGCAGAGTGGGGTCCTGTTGTGGACTCTCGGCTTTCCTTATTTAAGTCAGTATGTCTGTAGCCCTGAAGGTTGTGAAGATAACCGTGAAAATAGGAACTGAGCACAAGCCAACTTAGCGCCGTCTTCCCTGAGTCTGCAGAGAGCCTGACACACTTGCTCTGAAAGGGGTGAACCGCCCCCTTTGTTTCAGTGGGTTAACTCTGAAACCTAAAGGGGGCAATTTAAATAGCAACACTGTTAACCATTTCACCGCTGATCATTATTATTATTTAGTGTTTGTATTGTGGCAGCAGCTAGCAGCCCTACTCGTGGACCAGGGCCCCATGGTGCTAGGCGCTGTGCAAACTCAGAACAAAAACATCCAGCTCGAATGAGATTATCCCACAATCCCAAACTGCCTCCTACCCCTCACCAGCTGACCCCTATCCAGCCCCAACTGTCCCCTCCCAGCTGTCAGAACCTCCAGCTTCCCCCTGGCTACTTCGACAGTGTAATTATTTGTATATTACATAGTGCCTGGAGGCCCTGTTGTGTTAGGTGCTGTACAAATATACTGTAAACAACAGGCCTTGCCCCCAAAGAGTTTACAAGTTCTGCACCAGCCATTCAAAACCTGCAGCACAGAGAAAACGAACAATATGTGGGTGGTGTAAAAGGAATTACACTGAATAGCAGTATAAACATACAGGGGATGCTGCTTTAGGGGTCACTGTTAGTTTCATGGTAACTCATGTCAAAAAAGTTTCATATTTAAATTGCACCACCAAGTTTCGAGCCTGGTACCCCAAAACTCCACGGATTCCAGGTGATCGCACTCCAGGGACAGAGACACTGCCTTAGATCAGAACCGTGGTCTAGCTAGCCCATGAGCCCATCTCCAGTGACCAGCAGCACTGCAGAAGGCAGTTATGTCATAACCGGCACATGGGGAAATTTTCTTCCTGATGCCTATTAGTCATCTGGTGATTGATGCCCTGAAGCATGAGTATGTGGGGTCTTCAGTATAACAACTCCTCTACATACTCGGGCTTCAGGGCATCAATCAACAGCTGACTAACAGGCTACAACAACAAATCGCTGCTCCATCCCTTCCCCCGCCTGGTCCTCACCTGCGCACAGAGGAGAAGTTGAGTCCTCGGTCATTTGGGGCGGTGATGGCCTGTCTGACAGCAGCATGCAGGAGATGGATGTTGCGGTGGTGGAAGCAGCTCTGGTAGTTGACAGTCAGAACCACCAGGAGGAAGAGCATGTGGGTGAGACAGCTCTGGGGAGGGGGAGAAAATGGAGGCATTCAGGTAAGGAATGAATGCTGCGCAGCCAGGAAAGCTGGATCGTGGGCTGAGAAAGGGGACTGAGCAGGATGGGAACTGCCATACAAGGGCAAGCCAAGGGTCAGTCGCGCTCATCTCCTGTCTCCAAGAGGGGCCAGAGCCCGATGCTCCAGAGGAAGATGCTAGAAACCCCATCATGGACAATCTTGGAACAATGAGAAGCTTTTCACGGCCCGGTCATCAGGCCCAGAGCCCTGCAGCATCACAAGCTTTGGAGAAACAGCCAAGAATTTGGACTGGACCCAGCTATCCTCAGGTGCAGCTAAACGGTGCAAATCCAAACTCACACTGACATCTAGTGGCCACAGCGAGCCCTCACAGCTGTGATTCTACCTTTCAGTTCAATACATCACACACCCTCCACCCCGCCCCTTTGGCTTCTGGGGCAAAACACAGCCAAGGCTGCTCGGTGCTAGACCTGGGCAGTGTACAAACATCCACACCGGCCTCCTTCTCCTGCCAGTAAGCTGGTGCTCTCCTGAGCTCAGCTCTGAGCATGGGGGTGCATTGTAACATTGGCACTGCGGTCAGAAGGAGGGGCTGGGTTCGGTTGCCAGCTGGTGCCCTTAGGCTGGGTTCACAGCCCAGCCGGGATGCGAGGGCTGCAGGGGGGGGGGGGCCTTTACGAGGACAGCAGAAAAGGGAGGTTTAGGTTAAATTCCCCTTGGACAGTTCCTCAGAGCACAGTGCGGCACTCCGTGAATGTCCTGTATCCCCCCTCGGCATCCCAAGGACTCTCTAGGAGCTAAGCGATGGGAGTCCCCACAGGCTTCTTAGCAGCAGCCAAGCAAGGTGGGGCGAGTCCCAGGGGAACACATTACCCTCATCAGCGCTCGCAGCGCCCGCACTTTCCTCGCCTCTTCCTTGGCCTGGAGAAGCCCGTATCCACAGGGCGCTCGCACCTTCCCAATGCGCTCGGGCACTGGCTTTACCAGTGGCTCTTCCACCAGCCCCTCTCCTTCGCTGTCCACCGGCTTGGTGATGAGAGCAGCACGCAGGGCCTCCAGCACCACCTGCCCCGACAGGACAACGGAGAGCGTGTGAGCCCCAGGGCCAGGGCTGTTACTCTTCTAGGGCCCCAGAGAGCAGCAGTTTACCCTGACCCACAGAGCAATGCCCCATGGGTGGAAATGGTGGATGCCCAGAGTGAAGGGGGAGGGGTGCTGAATAAACCCTCAGTGCGGGAGGGCAAAGGCCCCAATCTCCACTGAATGCCCCCGGCCTGATTCCAGCAGGATGTGCAGTAGCTCCTGGGATAACACTGCCCCCACTTTACAGGTTGGGAAACTGAGGCACAGAGAGGACCAGCGGCTTGCCCCAGGTAACACAAGCGAGTCAGTAGCCAGCAGGGATTCAAACAAAGCCAATGGGCGAGTGTGAAATAGTCCCTCCTCTAAGTCCGTGTGCAGGAGGATCTGCACTGCCGTCTCTGGGGTTCCATCCCCACTGGCCACTCACTCACTTGTGTGACCTTGGGCAGGTCATTCGCCCGCTCCCTGCCTCAGTTTCCCCATCTGACAGAGGGGGCAGTGTCATCCCACCTTAAGGGTGCTGTGAATTAACCGATGTCTGCAAAATGCTTTGTGGCTCTCCGCTGGGAGGGGCTGTGGATGGACAAAGCCGAAGGGTTATCTGCAGTGCCGAGAGGAGTAGGGGCCGTTACCTTCAGTGGCTCCAGCAGCACAAAGGAGGTGATGAAGGAGAATATGCAGGAGATGAGCCACATTAGGGCAGTGTGGTCATGGAAGGAGGAGCCGTAGAGGATGGTGACGGTGAAGCAGCCTGCTAGAAGCAGGAAGATGAAGGCATAGGTCATAGGCAGCGCCCAGCCAGGGAAGAGCCACTCCAAGGGTCTGCGGGACACCCCTGCAGGAAAAGCAACCAGAGTTGTTCTGTTTAAACCCGCATCATCACTTAGACCCCACAGACTCAACATTACCCTCCCCTGGCCACAATACTGGGGCAGCCCCACTGCCTCCCCTTGCACAGGGGCAGGGTTTGGCATTTCTAGGGCTATAGAAACCAATCCAGCTGCTTTCAGTTAGCTTCCCTTCCTCTGCGCTGGGATCCAGGCTCCCCTCTCCTCCCTGGCTGCTGCCTCTCGCTGGAGATGCCGCCGTTTCAACCTGTGTTTGGAGTTATTCCTCTCGCCAAGCACGTGGCGGCTCAGCGGCAGGCGTGTGGGCCGCAGCTGAGAGACTTGGCTTCCCTCCCCAGCTGGTGCTGTGGGGCAGGAAACAAGGATGCACCATCACTCCCCAGCTGGTACCGTGGGGGAGCTAGGTGCAATCCCTGCCTGGAGCAGTCAGAGAAGAACGGGAGAAAGAGGCATTCAAACCATGACCTGCGAGTCGCCAACAGATGTTAGATCCTTGCAGTGACCCAGCCTTATGGCCCCCCCGCCCGATACAAAACCATTCTCATAGGCAGGAAGTCTCTTCCTTCCCCCCCCCCCCGCCCCCCCCCAATGGTCCAGTTCAGTTTGGGTGGCGCCCTTTTCCCAGGTGCCTCACACACCGATCCGGGTGGAGAAGGATGACACCGGGGCCGACAGAGGCTCCGGATCAGGGAGCAGCGCGCTGCCAGGGCTCGTCAGGGCGGAGATGTAGGAGAAGGACTTGCGCAGGAAGCCCCAGCCGCTCCTCCCCTGCTCTGGGATGCCATCGGACCAGGCGCTGCAGGGACTTTCCATACTGTAATGGGAGAGAGATGGTGGTTCATGGTCGTCAACCACTGAGCCTGGGACTGGGGAGAGGCCCCTTGAGCTGTGCCAGAGCCCTTGGAGATGGGCGGGACATTAAAAGACCCAAAACTAAAAGAAAAGAGAACAAGAATTCAGGGCTCTAATTGGCCACAAAAAGCACCACCCCTCGGGGTCAGGGTCTACAGGCGTCCCATTCCCAACAGTGCAGCAGTGAGAGAAACAGTCTCTGAGAAGGTCAGACTAGATGATCGTAATGGTCCCTGCTGGCATTACCCTCTATGAATCTCTGTGGCCTGGGCTCCCCCCGCCTTAGTTTTTTGGGGTGCTCTGAGCAGGGCCTGGCCTGGGTACCTACACATCGGAGACCAGATCCGCCTCGACTCGGGGTGAGAACCTGCCGCTGTCGGACGTGACGCAGTCCAAGGAGCTGCTCCGCTGAGTCTCGGCTACAATGGAGTTGAGCAAATCTTCCTCTGTTGAACGGAGAGGGAGAGGATGGCGCTCAGTGAGACAGCTCTGCGGCCAGCGCAGGAGAGGAAAGGCAGGAGCACCTTGGGCTCAGTTCTAGCTTCACTGAGCTCAATGGCAAAACTCCCCTCAGCGTCAGTAGGAGCCAGGGCCATTCTGTCTGTTGTAGCAGCAGATGCATTTATCACACTAAAGCCGGACCACCACACTGTGAATCCTGGGCTGGAGAATGAGGATGGAAGAGGGGGGCTGGGAGGAGGGAGTGAATGAGGGGAAGGATGGAAAGAAGAGCGGAGAGTTGTTTGGGGTACCAGAGCGGGTGAGACGGTGGCCACGGCTGTCTCTCCTGCTATCCTCAGAGTCCCCTAAGGAGAAGGACAGTGGGTCATCATCAGAGCTGGATGCGGACTCGATTCCCAGCTTCAGCAGGGCCTTCTTCCTCTTGAGGATCCGACTTTGGCTCACCAGCGGGTCCGAGTTCAGAAGATCTGGGACGTCGAAGATGCTGTCGCAGGAGGGCCAGCGTTTCGCGACCCTGCAGAACCAAAGGGGCGACACGTTCCTGAGCTCTGGTCCTAGTGCAAAGGAGGTCCCTTCCTGGCTCGGACGTTCAGAGTGTGACAGTTCTGTGTTTGGACAGGAACCGCCCTCCTGCCTGGCTGGTCGTTGGTAATGAATTTGCCATCTGCAGACTAACCATCAGACCAGCCTAGAAACATAGACCCTGTGTCCCCTCTGCTGCATGGGGCTTGCATTTGTCACCTGTTTCTTATGGGCCTGTGCAAATTCCTCAATCCAGACATCAGCTGGAGAGGGTTTATAGACCCTCTCTGCCCACAGAGAGATCTCCAAGGACTTGTCAAAGCTCTGAAGAGTTTCCGCATCTTATCTGCCTTGTAGTCTCCCCACCGCGACCCTCCTTGATGTTCTGCATTGCAGCCCCATCCTTCTGGCCAACCCCTCTATCACCCTGGCTGGCTGGATTACTGCTATCAGGCCAAGACACTTCCCATGCAAGTGGCCGACTGCTCTGCTAGGTCACTATCTCAGCTCCCCCAACATGGGGCGCCAGGCACTGGAACGGAGACTCAAACCTACATCTCCCACACATTCATCAAGAGCCTGACTGCTAAGCTGCACCAGCCATTCCAGGGCCACTCTGGGCCTGCACAGCCAGGGTTACTGTATCTGCCGGATGCCAGCCCAACTGCAGATTCGTTAAAGCACAGAGGCTGAGCTCTCCCTTGCTGTAAAGCTGACTTGGGGAGTCCTCCCGTGAATGGGATGTAGTCAGAGCTGGTGGGGCGCTAAGTTACAAATGCCTGAATGCAGGTTTTTCAATAATCTTCGGTTCAGAATACAATGGGTTAATTTTCTCCAGCAGCTGAGACCTGATTCTCTCTTGCCAGCATGGGTGCGTTACTAGGGCTGTTCTCTCATCCCCATCTTGGAAGAAAGGAGAGGGTCCCCCATCAGCCCCCTGCCTGCATCTGCCTCTCTGCAACCATTTCCCCCCTAAAGAACTGATTCAGAGTGGACACAAATCTCTTTCAATTAAGGGGACCACATCCCCTTGTCCAGCCCCGTTTGGTGTACCTTGTGTTGCCCACTTTGGTGAGATTCTCCTGGGTGGACACTGGCCTCCTACTTCCAGGCGACTCCTGAAAAGAAAGGGATGAGGGGCGATAGAAGCCACATGGTCATCAGGACTCCTGGAGGGTGTCCCCTGGCACCCGTTCTGCCTTAGAGCAAGATGGCTGTTTCCCTTTGGCTTCCAGCCCCCTATGAAGCCCTTTATATAAATGGCCATTGCCGTTTAGGGAACACATCCTTGCATCCAACCAAAGAGAAGCTCCCAATAACAGAGAAAGAGAGGGTGCTGCTGAGATTGCACCCCGTTTTACTCTAGTCCAGCAATGAAAGGGTTAAGAAAAGCCTTCAGGATGAAGTGGGATGAGCTCTCCCCTCTGTGAGGACCTGCCTCTGGGAGCTGGAGACACTGGATCTGCCCCCACTAGACCAGTGAGGGTGGCCTCTGAAAGCAGAGGGGTCAGGGATGAGGGCTCTGCAGGGAGAGTTAAGGAGTCTCTGCTCTACTCAGCAGACAGGATGAATGGTGCTGGCCTCCAGAGAGCGAGCAAACCTGCCCCATCTGCAAACCAGAGAGTCCTGACTCCTGGCTCAATCACCCTTTGCTGGGAGTTCAGTTTTCAGAGAAGTTGTCTTTTCCAAAGCCCAGGGGCAGTGGCGCGTGTCTAGAAATACAGCGTTCACCTGGGAGGGCAGCAAGACAGAGACAGACATGTAGCCCCTCACCTCCCAGGGCCTTTTCTTCACAGGTCCCCAAAAGATGCCCATAGAATGGCCTTTCACTTACACCACTGACAGAGCTCCCATCCATGATGGATTCCATCCCCCCTGGGATAGACAGGAAGGAGGAGCTGCCCAGGTCAGCGTGCTCCAGGCACACATCCATCTCCACAGTCTGAGAGTCTTGCACGGGTGGGTCGGGGTCTTCCACAACCACCTGTCAGAAACAGAGGAAAGAGGAGTGCTCCCTGCCCAGAGGCTGTGACGGAGGGCGTGTCTAGAACCAGGTTCCAACCAGGTCCCTTTGCTCTGGCGCATTGCCCTTCCCGCAAGATGCTGACATGGGTTAGAATCTGTCACCCGCATATGCAGAGGCTAGTGTGTGCCCAGGTGTCAGTCAGCACATACAAAGTAGCACGTGCACAAACAGAGGCAGGGGTCTGACAGCTGGACCCTAAGCGTTACTACTGCAATTTCAGTTTGGCATCAAGAGAATTCCCCTAAGAGACAGACAGCTGTCTAGTGGGCTGTGCACTGAACTGGGACACGGGAGACCTGGTTCTATTTCTGACTCTGCCACTGACCTGCTAGGTGACTTTGGGCAAGTCCCTGCCTCGGCCCGTGCCTCAGTTTCCCCATCCGTAAAATCTGGAGAATGATAGTGGCCTGCTTTGTAAAGTGCTTTGAGAGCTAGTGATGAAAAGTGGTGTATAAGAGCTAGGTACTGTCATTACTCCCTAACTGAGCCTCTGGAAGTCAGATCGTGTGGAAGAGCTTGGCAGCTGTGTGTGCTCACGGCAGAATTTCTTCTGCAGAATTTCCAGTTCTCCTATTATTATACTCAGATTGCAAGTTCTTTGAGGCAGGGGCTGTCTTTTTGTTCTGTGTTTGGACAGGGTCTAGCACAATCGAGTCCTGGTCCAAGACAGGCTCCTAGGTACAGTACAAATAATAATAATTATTAATGATAATATTATAACCCTGTTCTAAAAACAGCCCTAAGTGCTTGTATGTAAACCTGGTCAACATTTTTGAAATTCTTAATTTTGATGAAGGTTTTTTTTTAATCAAATTTTGAATTTCTATG
Organism: Trachemys scripta elegans; assembly: GCF_013100865.1. Taxonomy (NCBI): domain Eukaryota; kingdom Metazoa; phylum Chordata; order Testudines; family Emydidae; genus Trachemys; species Trachemys scripta. The sequence goes on from NC_048311.1 coordinate 21,475,381, forward strand.
AAAAACAGACAAATTTTTGCGCAAATCACACCCGATTTTTTGACCAACTCTAATTTTCCACTATTTTTGGCTGTATATTTTAGCCTTGTCTTCTCACCGTGTCTGTAAAATAAGATGGCAACATTTCAGAGAGCATCCTTGAAACTATTACATGGATTTTGTGCCGGTGAAAAGGGATCTGACTGACAACCCTGGATACTGGCGTGTATTGTCAATATTTATGCATAAAACGGGCACTGCAGAGGCAGTGACAATGCAAGGTCCTTCATTCTGATCATGCCAAACTTCCCGCCCCTTAGGATGGGGACGGATGGACCTTGGTGGGGTTGTCGCAGCAGGTTCAGTGGGTGATGTAGCTGGGGGGAGGAGGTTGACTAGATGTTGTGTGTGGAGGGTAACTACTGTAGTACCTTACTGCGAGTTTTCCTGAAGATGAAGGTGAAGAGAAGCTGTATCGGGAAGACCACCACAGCCACGACCATCCCCACAGCAATGCTCTCTGCTGTTACTGAAACCTGACTTCCCAAGGGAACACTACGGGAGAGAAACAAAGCCAGAGGACAATGTGGTGACTTGAAAAGTCCTGTGTTAATGGGGAGTTCTCGAGGTCCCTTCCAGCCCTACAGTTCCAGTGTTCCAGGACACTGGGACATTCATACTGGGTAGGGGCCTACATTCTGCACAGGCCTCTCTGGGAGCAGAGCCATCACACAAAGACTGAGGATCTATGGGGAAAGGTTAAAACCACCTGGGCATGCTTAGTCATGAGAAAAGAAGACTGAGGGGACCTGATAACCTTCAAATATGTGAAGGGCTGTTCTAAAGAGAACAGTGATCAATTGTTCTCCATGTCCATGGAGATAGAACAAGAAGTAATGGGCTTAATCTGCAGCAAGGGAGGTTTAGGTTAGATGTTAGAAAAAGCTTTCTAATTCTGAGTAGTTACGTTCTGGAATAAGCTTCCCAGGGAGGTTGTGGAATCCCCATCACTGGAGGTTAAGAACAGGTTGGACAAACACCTGTTAGGGATGCTCTGGGTTTACTTGGTCCTGCCTCAGCACAGGGGGCTGGATTAGATGACCTCTCGAGGTCCCTTCCAGCCCTACAGTTCCATGAGTCTAAAGCATCAGATACTTCCTCAGCACCCATCTCACCATTCAAGCTGGGATTTTCAAAGGTGCTTAAGGGAGTTAAGACATCCAAATCTCATTGCGATCCAGTGGTATTTGGGTGCCTAACTCCCTTGAAATCATTTGAAAATCCCAGCCCCAGTGGCTTTTCCTTCTCTCACTCACTACTTTCCATCCCTCCCTCCCTCCCTCCCTCTATCTCTTTCTCTGTCTACTGGCATGAAACCCTCCTGTAAGAGACAGAGATGTAGGGGGACCCACCTGTAGCCCTCAACTCCGATGGCTCCATACCAGAGCACACATATAGCCAGGAAGAGGTACACAGCAAGCACGCAGCAGGTAATCCTCTGCACCCGGGTGAAGCGGCTGTGGGGAGAGCGGCCCCAGACGGAGAGCCACACATGCCAATCAGAAAAGCCAAGACGCAGCTGGGCAGGGAAAACTCGAGAGAAGCATCTCAGCTCCTGTGGGCCTAGAAGCGGCATAATGCAAATGATCAGCATTCCCTTCTCTTCCTCCTCGGGGATTCTATCCCCAATCTCCTTCCCCTCCTCTGGGCATTTCCCTCTAGCTGTCACCTCTGCCATCACCAACACCTTCCTTCTCGCTTGATCACCACCATGAGTTCTTTCCCCGTTGTCTTCTCCGGGGTCTCCATCGCCACCATCACTTAGAGAACTCCTCCCAGTTAGTCTGGGCACCAGCAGCACTCGCGCTATCAAAGATACCGTCACTCCTTGCCCCCTGCCACCCTTCCTAGTGTCCTCACACCCATCGCCATTGTCCACCAAGATCACATTCAGCATGTGGCCTGGTGGACAGGGCTTTGGATTGGGAGTCAGGAGATTCCCTGCTGACCTGCTGTGCAACCCTGGACAAGTCATTTCCCCTCCCACCCTGGGTCTGCCTCGTCTATTTACATTGTCAGACAGGGACTGTCACCTACTATGTGTTTCCGCAGCATTAAGCAGAGTGGCTCCTGACCTGGGTCAGGACCTCCTGGTGCTCCTGCAGTAATAATGCTAAGGGAAGCTTTGGATTGTCTCCAGGGGGCAACACTCACATGCAGCCAAGACTTCCTTTTCAACCAGTCCTTCGTTTTGCTCATTTTCCACTGACAGCCAGTCGTCCACCAGGAAGAAATACATATGGTCTGTCTGTCTGTCCCAGACAATGACATGCTGCAGGTACCAGGAAGGGTCCAGCCCTGGGGACACAGAGGAGGAGAGAATGATGCACCTGCGTTTCTAATGACTGCGTTCCCAGGACAGTTCCTAATGGATTTACATCCTTGCTGCTCACTTCTCTGCTCAGTCATCCGCCGATGGAGGGAGATGGAGAGGAGAACTCTAGCCTCCATCCCATTCTCACCTGAGGCAGAAGTCCATGGCCATCTTGTTACAATACGTGCTTTGCAAAGGGCTCGAATCCAGGAGCTAAGGAGCTGATTAGTTCTCAGGATGGATGTACAGAGGCTAACCTAGTTTATGTGAGCTATTGCTCAGAAGTGCTTGGAAACTTAAAAAGAACAGGAGTACTTGTGGCACCTTAGAGACTAACAAATTTATTAGAGCATAAGCTTTCGTGGACTACAGCCCACTTCTTCGGATGCATATAGAGTGAAACATATATTGAGGAGATATATATACACACATACAGAGAGCATAAACAGGTGGGAGTTGTCTTACTAACTCTGAGAGGCCAATTAAGTAAGAGAAAAAAAAACTTTTGAAGTGATAATCAAGATAGCCCAGTACAGACAGTTTGATAAGAAGGGTGAGAATACTTACAAGGGGAGATAGATTCAATGTTTGTAATGGCTCAGCCATTCCCAGTCCTTATTCAATCCTGAGTTGATTGTATCTAGTTTGCATATCAATTCCAGCTCAGCAGTCTCTCGTTGGAGTCTATTTTTGAAGTTTTTCTGTTGTAAGATAGCCACCCGCAGGTCTGTCATTGAATGGCCAGACAGGTTAAAGTGTTCTCCCACTGGTTTTTGAGTATTATGATTCCTGATGTCAGATTTGTGTCCATTAATTCTTTTGCGGAGAGACTGTCCGGTTTGGCCAATGTACATGGCAGAGGGGCATTGCTGGCACATGATGGCATATATCACATTGGTAGATGTGCAGGTGAACGAGCCCCTGATGGTATGGCTGATGTGATTAGGTCCTATGATGATGTCACTTGAATAGATATGTGGACAGAGTTGGCATCGGGCTTTGTTACAAGGATAGGTTCCTGGGTCAGTGTTTTTGTTCAGTGATGTGTGGTTGCTGGTGAGTATTTGCTTTAGGTTGGGGGGTTGTCTGTAAGCGAGGACAGTCTGTCCCCAAGATCTGTGAGAGTAAAGGATCATCTTTCAGGATAGGTTGTAGATCTCTGATGATGCGCTGGAGAGGTTTTAGTTGGGGGCTGAAGGTGACAGCTAGTGGTGGTCTGTTATTTTCTTTGTTGGGCCTGTCTTGTAGGAGGTGACTTCTGGGTACTCGTCTGGCTCTGTCAATCTGTTTTTTCACTTCAGCAGGTGGGTACTGTAGTTTTAAGAATGCTTGATAGAGATCTTGTCTGTACTGGGCTATCTTGATGATCACTTCAAAAGTTTTTTTTCTCTTACTTAATTGGCCTCTCAGAGTTAGTAAGACAACTCCCACCTGTTCATGCTCTCTGTATGTGTGTATATATATATCTCCTCAATATATGTTTCACTCTATATGCATCCGAAGAAGTGGGCTGTAGTCCACGAAAGCTTATGCTCTAATAAATTTGTCTCTAAGGTGCCACAAGTACTCCTGTTCTTTTTGCGGATACAGACTAACACGGCTGCTACTCTGAAACTTGGAAACTTAGTTAGCGAGTTCTTTGGAGCAGCAACTGCATGTCACCCAATATGTGTGGGACAGCAGCTAGTGCGTTGTTGATGCTACTACCATGCAGATATACCATGCAGATAACAGTACATGTTGTAATTAACGTTCTAGCTTGCAACTGTCTTTTGTTGGGACTGAGCCAAAGCTGTGTCTGTAGATCTGCTGGTGAGGGATGGGCTGGCTTACAAATTAGTAAAACCACCGCTGCCTTTGATCTCTCACCCTTCTGTGTGTGTCATTAAAGTGAAGCATTTGGCTCTGAAATGTGTGTACCGGACGATTCCTCGCGATGCACATTGTGCAGGCCACAACCAGGGAAGAGAAAGCGTGAGGGAGCTAAACACAAAAACGTGTCCTGATGCTATGGGTCGGCTCCAAGACACCAAACCGGGGTAACGCAAGGCTAAAGCTAATCACTGTTCACAATTCCCCCGGTCTGCACATGGCTTGCAAAGAACAGAGAACCGGGGGCGCCTCTTTATACCAGGCGCTGTTAAATTATAGGTGCAGAGAGGCAAATTAAGGATTTCAGCTTTACCTCTGAATTGCCTGGCTTCAATTTAAAGGAAACTTTATTGGGTCGGCCCCTCAGCTGGTGGAAATCAGCACAGTGCCCCTGAAGTCAATAGAACTACACTGATTGATACTAGCTGAGGATCCGGCCCCTTATAGTTGGGGTGGCCAAGATTTTTTGCAGTGACTTGAGATTTTGGGTACCCAATTGGAGATCCCTTAAGGGGGCTTCCGTTTCTGAAGGCGGGTGCTCAGCTCTTCCAAACGTCAGGCTCATTTAAGGGCACCCCAAATCTCTAGTCACTTGGGAAAAATGGCGCCCTGGGACATAAAGGCTAGTCTGAAAATTAACAGAGTTAATCACTGCTAATGAAACATTAATGACACATGCAGAGGCTACGTGTCCCATTGACCCCAGAACACGCCAGCTCCTGATCAAGACCAGCGCAGAGTTTATGCGGAGAAATCCACGGCCGGGGTGTGCGCTGCACCTGAAGTCCTACGCCAGCACTCAGGGTGCTCCTGCAGCAAGCCCATCTCACCAATGCAGTGAGTGCGTCACACCTGCGTGCTGGAGCTGTGATGCAGCGGAAGCACCGGAAACAACTTGACATCCAATGATCTAGATTTTCCTTATAGAAACATAACCCCTGAGCTATGTGCCGTACCAGTGTTGTCATGCCAGATGCGGATCTTCCAGATCTCTCCCAGGTTTGCATCAGTCTCCACCTGGAAAATATCCTGGCTGTTTCTCTGGAAGGCCCAGCCCTTGTCCAGGTGGCGAGAGCCACTTTTGTTCAGCCCATATAAGCTGATCCCTACGTGGGCAGTGGTACCTAGAAGAGACGTGTAACGGGATAGCTGACGTTGTGTCTATTGTCCCCAGCAGAATTCACCAGCCTTGTCCCCGCACAGCCCAACTCGGCTGCCAATGGCTGACACAATAGATGTTTCGGCCTTTAAGTGCACACCATTGGATGCCAATAGAAGTGATGTTGAAGACGGGGTGGGAGAGGGGCGGTGGTCTAGCTGCCTGAAAGAGGAGCAAACTCAAACAGGCATTGGGGAAATGTATTGTTTCCAAATTCATTCTACCCTGGGCATCCCCTTTCCTTTCTATCCCCCTACGGGCACCAAACACAGGTCCACGAATGAACCCCGTCCTGGCTCCAGAGACAGCCCACCGCTCCTGGGGCGAGGGAGGAACTGGGCTGGAACGATGGAGCACGCAGAGCAAACCCTGCTCTCCAGAAGCTTTCTAGGTCAGGGCCTCCTGCCCCAGGGGTTCACGTAGCTCCTCCCAACCCCCTGCAACCTGGCCCTTGACAGGAGCAGAATGGGCTGCTAGCTCTCATCCGCCACTCTACCTGATCCTCTTTTCCAGCCAGTCTTCACCATTACCCAGTACTTGTACCGTCCGGGCTGGCCGCAGCGAGGGACAACGCCCACCCGGGTGATGTCAATGTCGTCCAGCTTGTGGGCGATCAGCACCATCCCCAGGTAGATGGCGAAGAGCACGCAGCAGGTAATCACCACCAGCGGAGCCTGCCTGGCGCGCTTGCTCTGAAACCCCAACACAGGTGAGGGTAGAAGCAAGCGGAGGGGGGCTCCATCGGCCGCTACCCACCCATCCACCCGTGGAGAGGCAAGAGGCAGGAAGCGTCAGTGCTCCCCTCATTGTCATTACAGCAATTCCAACGTGGCCATCACCCTGGCATCTGGGCACCTGAACGCCTTCCGATTAATTAATGAATGGAGCAGCTGCGGATCCTCCCTCCCTGTTAGAGGGAGATCTGGTATGCTGGGAGCACTAAAAGGAAAACAACCCCAAAGGACCAGGAGGGAATATTTCCTCCAAGTTCCTACCTTTGACCACTTGGAAACAGAAGCTCCTGGGGGGAAGGATAGCTCAGTGGTTTGAGCATTGGCCTGCTAAACCCAGGGTTGTGAGTTCAATCCTTGAGGAGGCCATTTAGGGATCTGGGGCAAAAATCTGTCTGGGGATTGGTCCTGCTTTGAGCAGGGGGTTGGACTAGATGACCTCCTGAGGTCCCTTCCAACCTAGATATTCTATGGGGCAGTGGGGAACTCCGACCCTAAAACATGACCCCAGAGCAGGCGGGGCTATCCAGACAGATCTGGTAATGCACGTCTCTGCAGGTGACGTGGTCAAATAGGAGACTCGTTATTCCCCAACTGACCAAACCGACTTTGAACCTGAGCTTGGGGGCAACAGAATCGGTCTTTATCTTCAGTCCCGGGGTGCGAACATGGCAGACCTAGCTAGGATCCAGCCGCTGATCATTGAGCAAAGGGGTCTTGCTTTCCCTTCATCATCTCCCCTGTCCCTCTCTTTGGTGTGGAAATTCACCGGGGCGGGGGTGTGGGCGTCACAGCCTAAGACCTGTTATGCACCATTTAAGTCTGCCTGAAGCCTTCAAATCAGGGCATACGTAGGCTCAGGTGTTGTCTAGCCCTTGGCCTAGTCCCCTCTGCACAGGGGAGAATTTCACCCCCCTACACACACCAGTTCTAGACCCAGGTGAGCCAGGTCCTTCCACGCTGGGAGCGAGCAGACAGTTATGGGATAGCACGCTCAATAAGGCTCAATTGATCATGGAGTGTGCAGTGTGGAGACCAGACTATCTGCTTCTACAGCCCGACTCCTGCCGCTGGCTCTTCGCACTGGGAGCTCCCACTGCCTTTGAAGGGTGTTCTGCATGCAGCAGGTCTCAGGCTGCTGCTAATGGAATCACTGGTCCGTGTGTGTTCCATGTGCCCCATTGTAGCCACAGAGCATAGGAGCTGTGACAGCCCCAGCCTGGCTCGTCAGCTCAGTGCTTTAGCTCTGGAGGTCCCTCGGTGTTGGCCAAGACGCCAGCTGTCACCATTACACTGACAGGGACAGTAACCAACCATCATCTCCTTGCATGCCCAGACGGCCAGGCCCGGCTTACCGGGGGTAGGAAGAGGATGCTGTGAGGCGGCACAAAGAGACTGGCTCCGAATACGGTGAGATGTTCTGTCAGGCACACAATCTCCTTCTGGCTGGTGGCGGCCGTCGGCCTCAGGCCCTCTGTGCTCCACTGCATGCTGGGGAAGTGGAAGTACTGGCAGAGGCTGGCAAAGACCGTGACCGCGGCGCTGACGGGCGCCTGGGAGAAGCGGTTGGTGATGTTGACGTGATAGTCTCGGAGCGTCCCGTTGAAGCTGTGGCTGGATGGGAGAGGGGACAGCATGGGGTGAGCTTACGTAGCATCACTCAACACAAAGGATGCCAACGTCCCCCCTTACAGACTTCACACACCACTGAAGTGCAGCCCCCGCTGGGGTGGGATGCAGCCACTGTTTAGCATGACAGATACACAGTTTAGGACAGGAAGTGAAGGGCAGCGTATCTAAAGCAAACTACAGGAGGAATGTGGCACAACGTAGATCTCCAGGACCGGGTTCGGCCAGGACACTGGGCTACGATCAGGCAAGTCCCGCAAGCAGGGCTGGCCCCAGCCATACTCCATGTGTGGGGCTGCATGGGGTTCCACACCGACCCCATGCTATGATCACACTTTCCCTGCCTGCTATGCCTGTGAGCTCCCCAGCCTGCTGACCTGGCTAGCAAACGTTAACACAGGGATCCAACCTTCTGACTCTCGTCCTGCACCTCCAAACCCCAAGCGAAAAGCCCCTGATCCAGCTAGGGTGACCAGACAGCAAATGTGAAAAATCGGGACGGGGGTGGGGGCGGGGGGGTAATAGGAGCCTTTATAAGAAAAAGTCCCAAAAATCAGGACTGTCCCTATAAAATCGGGACATCTGGTCACCCTAGATCCAGCTGCCAGGCTCCCCCAGCCCTGCCCAACGGCAGCACTCTCATCTCCTCCAAGCCCTGCTGATGTCTCCCTGCAGCAATGCTAGGCACCTGACTGGCCACCACCACACCCCAAATGTACCACACTGTGGGCATCTGCCTTTCCCCCAACCCCACACCTGACTTTGCACAGGACCCTGTCCTCAAGCTCCACAAAGCCAGTGAAAAGGGGTGCACCGTGCAACCCAAGCAATGCGACATCACAGCTGTGTGCACTTAGGACGTTGCCCTGTAGTGATTAAGAATGACAGATCTTCCCCTCTCCCCTAGCTCCCAAATACCCTGCTAATCCTTCTCCTGGAGGGGAAAGATCTCCAATGAAGCAGTGTCTTTTCGCACAGGGAATGGATTTTCTTTGCTGCCCTGGACTGGGTCACTGCACCCCCTGTGCTCATCCCCTTGAGAAGGCAGGCTCTGATGCTGTGTGGGGAGGCACTGCAGGAGTCAGCTGTTTCTCACTGACACCCATTATTCCTCCTCCCGCCCATAAGGCAGGCGGAGCCCTCAAACCCCAGGCAGCAATGCTGCAGGAAGTCCCAGCACAGTGGGTGAATGGACACTCACGGAGATGAAAGCAAGATGGTGACCTCCCTGCTGCTGCCTCCTTGCAGGCTGTCAAAGAGCATTTCTTCCTTCCAGGCATAGTGGAACTCATTGGGAACTGGAGCGTAGTGCCCGTAGAAACGGATCAAGGGCTCTCTCTCCTGGCTAGGGTCAAAACCTGTAAGGAGATGGACAGTCACTCCCAGTTTGCAACATTCAGCCAGGTCTGGCGCTTATTTACCTGGGCCTGGGGAATCTGTGCTTCGGAAGGGCGCAGCAGCAAGGAAGGGGATCTGATCTGGAAGGGTCACTTCCTTCACCCGGATGAGAATCCTGGGTTTGTGATGCGGAGAAAGCAGCGAACTGAGCTGACTGGGAGTCACTTGTAGCCTCCATTTGCAGTCCGGCACGCACCAGAGGGTGTGCGCGTACATGAACAGGTGTACCCCTGCCCTCTGCTGATGGAATCAGGCTTGTTCCAGGGTTTGTGGCTACGTCGCCCCCTAGTGGCTGGCCTACAAATGGGATCTATATGAGTCCTAAAGGGCAGCTCGTGGAGAGTCTCTGGCGATCCCTCAGATCCCTGTTATCCCTCACACTGTAGCTGAGGGTCATGGTCTCTCTACACAAGAGGCAGAGGGAACCCCAGTGCTAATCCGCGTCGAACTGTCCCCCATCTCAAACCACGAGCAGCTCTGTCTCCTGCTAACGACTCACCCTCCTGCACGGTGATGCCAATGCGGATGTGCACCCCCTCGGCACGGCTCCCCGCCAAGGCCCTCACTGTGAAGTTGACCGATTCCCCAGGAGGGAGGAGGATGAGTGTCGGAGGGGAGCTCTGCTGCTCCTGCTGCCCCGTCGGCAGCCTCAGCCTGATAGCCTTCTCCCCGGACAGGTTGGAGACTGGGATGGGCGCCCCTCTGGGAGTGGTGAACTCCAGCAGCGCCAGGCGGGTAGAGATGGAGGAGTTGGCGTAGTAGTTGAATGGGAAGGGGTTGACGGAGATGTCCATGAGCACCTGCACCACCTCCTGGCTCCCTGCCAGCTGCCTGGCCACCGCGCTGGGCACGGAGAAGAGACACTGCTCAGAGGGCACCAGGCACAGCAGGTTGGGGGAGTTGGCCCTTTTGCCCTGCGTGTGGATCTCCGAGACAGACAGCAACAAGGTCTCCTCATTCAGGACCCGGGACCTCATCAGGGACTTCATCAGGGCACGGGTGAGGTTGAAGGCGGTCAAGGCTGTGCTGAGACCAGGGGCCCCAGACAGAGGCGGGTGGGGGGCTGTGTCCAGTGCTGATAACGTGCTCCCTGGGAAAGATTTCACACCCCTCGGTTAGAGTCCTGCTGCTTCCCCCGTTCCTGTCCTCACATCTCCCTTCGTTAGGGCAACAGCCCCACCAGAAGCACAGAGCCCCTCAGTGTCAGACTTCACCACAGGCCTGGCAAGGCTGCTGAGAACGACAGGCCGGGGAGCAGAAGGCTGCAGTGTTCTCTGCAGCACCAAACTCACTGAGCCAGACTGTGGCACTGCTACTGGCTGCCGAGTCAGAGAGCTGCCCAAGACACTGGGGGAGTCGGTGGCAAGAGGGCAGAATCATGGATTGCAGCTCCCAGGGACACGGCTCTGCTGCCTCCCACGCCCCAGTCCCACCCTATCACACTGGGGTGGCTCGTTGCTTACCCAGAATCCCAAGGATGCTGTTGCCGGCGGAGGTGGGCGTCTCGTGACCCTCCTCTGTCTCCGAGCTGATGACTTCGATCATTCTCTGGGCTGCTGCCAGGGTCCTGGCCTGGCTCTCGAGGCTGAGCTCTCCTGGAAATGCCTGAGGATGGGAAAGGGGGGGCCCCGGGTCACACTCCAGCGATCTGTCCTACCTGCCTCAGCCTTCCCCACCCAGGGCCGGCTCCAGGCACCAGCCGACCAAGCACGTGCTTGGGGCAGCACTTGGTAAAGGGCGGCCAATCTTGGGGTGGCGGGGGGCGCTCAGGATTTTTTGTTTTTTTTGGGGGGGGGTCGGTTGGGCGGCGCTGGGGGTGGGGTGGGTTGTTTTTGTTTCGGTGGCTGGGGGCGCTGGGGGGGGGAATTCGGCAGTGGCGCTCTGCAGGGGGTGGGGGGATGTAAGCGTGACAGGGCGCTCCGCGGGGGAGGTGGGGGGTGTTCAGCAGCGCGGCTCGGCGGTGGGGGTGTTTGGCGGTGCAGCGCTCGGCAGGAGGTGTGTGTGGCGGTAGGGGGGTTTGGCAGCGCGGTGCTCGGCGGGAGGGTTCGGCAGCATTGCGCGGCGCTCTGCGGGGGCGGTGTTCGGCTGTGCCACGCTCTGTGGGAGTGTGGGGGGTTCGGCAGCGCTCCGCGGGGGGCTGGGGGTGTTCAGCGGGGGGGTTCAGAGGTGCTGCGCTCCACGGGGGGGGTGTGGCGTCGCAGTGCTGAGGGTGTGTGTTATGGTGGCGCTATGGAGAGCGGCACTCTTTTTTTTTTTGCTTGGGGCGGCAAAAAAGTTAGAGCCGTCCCTGTCCCCACCTCACTCTCCCCCCATCCCGGCCGTATCCCGCAGACTTTGCTCTCCCTTGACTCCCACTCTCCCTCACCGCCACAGCTAGCCGAGACCTGCCAACCTCCCCACCCCACTCCACTCCACTCCACTCCACTCCTCCCTTCTTCCGTCTAATCCGGGGAGGCATTGAGAGAGTGCCCCTCCCTGTCCCTATAACCCTACCCAGCCCGCCCTCCCTGCACCAGGGCGCCCACAGGACGTGCTCACTTCTCTGTCTCCCAGGCCTCTCTCCGCCTCTCCACTGACCCAGGCAGCAGAAGCCATCACCGTATACTCTCTTGTTCCTCTTCTCCTGCCCCCTGCTCTTTCACCCCAGTGGGAGGCATTTGCGGAGCACGGGGCTCCCAGATTCCCTCTTGGCCCATTCTTTAGGCAACTGTCCCAGAGGAGGCCCTGTTCCCACAACAAAGAGTCCCATAGCCTGGAGGCTTTGCGATCACAGGGCATGGGAGGACCAGGGGGCTATTCACACCCACCCAAAGGGGCAGGTTTTCAGTCTGGTGCATGGGAAAATGGAGGAAGACATCGAGGAAAGGGAGGGCCCTTCGGATGATGAGACGGGGCTTTCTTCAAAGCAAGGAGCCTGTCTGCCACCACGGGAGTGACAGGCCAGGGGAAAAGAGGTAAGAGCCAGGTCCTACCACACACTGCTGCAGCGCCGCGCTCAGCTGGGCAACTTCCTTCACACTGGAGATATTGAGGGAGGCCAGGGCTGCGGTGACGTTGCTGCGGATGGAGATCCGGTCCCTCAGCTCCTCCTCATTGCCCTGGCTGCCCGAGTTCTGGAGCACACACACACACACACACACACACACACACACACACACACACACGAGCGCTTGTGAGAGAGGCATTTCTGTTGGGAGAGGGGGTGGGCATGTGCATGCACGTTCACGCCCGTGTGTTTGTACGCACGTGCGAAGGTCAAGTGCATAGGTGTGTGTGCGCACGTATCAGGGAAGAAGGGGCTACCGCAGCTGAACCCTTTACCTGATTCAGCACCGTGATGAGGGCCAGGGAGTATGGGATCACCTCCTGGGGGTTGCCCTGCTGGACCACACCCCACAGTTCTGATTGGCTTTTGTTCTTCAGCCAGCTGGTGACAGTCGGGAAGCCCGCCGGGAGCACCGGCATGGCAAGAGTCAGGGTCCTGGAAGGAAGGAAATAAAGTTATCCCAGACAGTTCTAAGGGCTTCATTCCTCCCAGCAGCCGGGGACAGTGGAAGCTTTGGACCTGTCAGTGGAGCCATGTTCGAATTCGAAGCATAGTCCAAGGACACCACTGGTTGCCTCTCTGATCTTTCAGCTTCCAGGACGCACGTGTGTGCCGAACACCGACCAGGCTCATCTCCTAGTGCATACCCTGGATCTGCCCATGCTCACCGATTCAGGGCCAGGGTCTTCGCCCCCTGCGAGTCCTCCAGCTCAACCAGGACATTGACAGTGCGGCTGCCGCCCGTGGCCGCAGGGAGGAAGGTGCCGAAGGAAGATTTGATCCCTCGGTAGAGGCAGAAGTGCTGGCAGTGCCTGCCGCCGGGGGAACACCGTTCAGCAATCAGGATGTAAATCAGCTGCCCGGGGCTGCTGTCTTCATCCACCCAGCCTGAGAGAGCAGGGAAGGGAGACATGGACGGAGGGAGAGCGAGTGTGACTTCGGTGGGAGTCCAGAACACGGGCCCCCACCCAGTCACTGCCTCTTGGGCTCCTTCAGGCCATGGCTGCATGCGTGACTTGCCAAATCACCCGGCCCACAGCCCAACTGATTCGTCCCTCCTCTCTTGGCAGGACTCTCAGCCTCAGGCCTCCCTGGTGTTCCCAGTGCCACGTCTGGCCCTGCAGCAATTGCTAACATATGTTGCAATACGGAGCACCGAGAGCACGTCAAAATCACCTGGCTTAAATGGGTGAGGGCAGAAGGCTGGCAGCCAGCCCCAGAGACTCTGTCACCTCCCGAGGTCCTGAGAGTCTATCGTTGCCCTTGTAAACCAGACTATCTATTATTGTATGCACCGAACCCAGATCCACACCTTGCCATCATCACATAGTTAGCCAGACCAAGTGCATTGTCAGCATGTCCATTTACTCCCACCCCGAGGGGCTTTGTACTGGGGAGGGGGGACGGGGATTGAATATCCCTCTCACCCTCCCATGTACATTGCACTGGGATGGGAGCTTCTCCCTTTTCGATGGCCCTGTGTACTCTTTGGTGTCCAAATGACCAACTTCTGCCCTGTGCGTGTGTGGGGCACAGCTGCCCAGAGGATGCCCTGGCAGAGTTACCTGTGCACTGGTATGAGACCAGGGTCTCCAGGAGGTAGAGGTTGTGTTCAGGTGTCAGGGTGCAGACCCCTCCCCTGGGCGGGTTGTTGGGGGTCAGAGTGATGCTGGATCCCCCCTGCAGCTCCCCTCCAGGCTGGGAGGCTGACAGCGTGAAAGAGTAATTCACCCCGTCCCGCAGGACCCCTTGTCTGATCACCAGGTCCCGGTTCGAGTCCCCCGTGGAGGTGGTCACATGGTCCAGGGTCAAATTTTGTCCGTCTGAACTCTGAGCCGTCCACTTGTACTGCAAGGGTCAAAGAGAGGGACATGGTGAGAGAGCAGCCCAAGAGGGGTGCCTAGAGAATCAGGCTGGCCCTTCTGTAGTGCCCGTCATCCGAGCCTTTCACAAAGCTGACAAATCCCAATGCAGGAGTCTCACAGCACCCCGCTGGCACAGGTAAGCAACATCATCCCTAAAATTATATATGGGGAAACTGAGGCACAGAGAGGTTAAATGACTTAACCAAGGTCACCCAGAGAGTCAGGACTAAAACCCAGCAGTCCTGCCTTCCAGTCTCCTGCTCAGGTCACTCAACCCATTCCTTCTTCTGTAAGATTTACCTTCTCTGAGTCATCTCCCGGCACCCCTTCCCCAGTAACACCCCCTTTCTCATGGGCCGGGGCCCATGATAGAATACTGCAAATCAGAATCCACGTTCCCTCAAGCTCCACAGATCAGCTGAGGTCCCACCCTCAGGATCCCAGCTGGCTATTCCGGTCAGTGCAGAGTCACTCGTAAGTATAAGCTCAAAGCAGCACTGGGAGGCTGTGGGTATGAGTGGGGATGGCAGGAAAGCAGTGTTTGGAGAGCGGGGATCTCTCCACTGGGATGCGCGTTAAAGTCAAACCACCAACCTCCTCCCAAGCAGCAGGAGCTGGGTGTGTGAGCAAAATACAAGTGGCTCCGTACTGGACTTTTCATGCACCAGCAAAGCAAGTCTCACCATGGTCCTGTTGTCACAGCTCTGGCACTGTCCAGCCAGAGTGACGTGGACACTCCTGCTGATTTCATAACTCGACAGGGCGCTGCAAGAACGGCACTCGATGGTCACAGGCAGGATCTGGCCGGGCTCGATCCAAACCTGCAGGCGGACGGCAGGATCAGATTCAAACCACACAGGAAAACAGCCCTCCCCTGACGTACACCCCTGTGGAAATGGAGCAGTCCCAATGCAATAGAGAGGACAAGCCCCTGGCACACAGGGAGTGAGCCCTTGGCGACAGGTGAGGGTGCCTGGCACCCAAAGGAGACACAAGGCCCACGCACTGGGGCTGGGGTCAGGCACCAGGCGCCAGGGCGTCAGCATAACCACACAGATCCTGGCTGGTATCTGGCCGGCACTGAAGGCACATGGACCAATCCAAGCACTTCCAAGCTATAACCCCATTCCTTGTGCTGCCCCAAGGCTTAGCGAGGGGTCACGGCCCACACGTTCCTGCTGAGAAGGCAGCAACTGCCTCCTTGTCTGGGCTGGCTCTGTGCCCAGTGAGACTGAGGGTCTGGTCCCTCAGCCTCCTTCCCAGACTGACCCCTCTCCTGGGGCTCCCCACCCCGCTCAAAGCTCACCATCTGGGCCACAGAGACTGGTTCCTTCCCCGGCTTCTTCACCGTGAGAATGAAGCGATAGCCAGTGCCTCTGCAGAGCGCAGTGCGGGGAACGGTGATGCTGGCACCGCCCTGCAGGCGAGGTGGGGCACACCGGGGCGAGGACACATTCTGAGTGGGAGAGACACAGAAAGATCTGGTTAACTCACTCCTGGGCTATCTGTCCCTGTCCCATGCCTGAGCGGGAGGACGGACCCTGGACAGCAGGCTGCAGATTGAGTGATCAGTGGGGGCAGGCATGGGACTGAGGTGGGGGGTCTGGAATTACACAGCATCCTCCAAAGACGGCACCTGCCCTCTCCTAGACTCTGATCCAACCCCCTCTGCCCCAGGGCACTCAGCGCCCCAGCCCCTCCCACAGGCGAGCCGGGGTGAGTGCAGACAGGCACTCCTGCTGGGTTCCCTTTGTTACCTCACAGCCCCAGTGATATTCCAGGGAGGGGTCTGTGTCCGTCCCCACGTCGGGGTCGTACGACCCACTGCCATCCAGAACCAGGTCCAGGTGGGCAGACCAGCTCCTCCACGACCCGCCTCGGATGACGGGAACCAACTTGGTGGGGATGACCGTGATGAGCAGGGAAAGCGTCCAGGCCAGAGGGGTGTGCTGGAGAGAGGCAGTGAAGCGCAGGCAGTGGGTGCCGATGTCCAGTGAGAGCTTGGGGAGCGTGAGTGACGGGGTGAGCAGGTCCGCGTGCTGCAGGGGCACCTGGTCGGTCTCAGCCAGCTGCTCGCAGCTGGCGCTGCTGAACACCTCCCAGAGATACAGGGCCTTGTAGGCCGTGCAGCCCTTCAGGTCTATGCTGGCCTCGAAGTAGCTGGTGCGGGATCTGGGGACAGAGGAGGGCGGCTCCACCAGCCTCACCATGGGGCTGTCACACCCCAGCTCCCGCACGGTGACCGTCGTCTGCACCAGGACAAAGCTGACCTCATTGTAGATCTTCACCTCCACTAAGAAATCCCCAGCATGGCCATAACGGTGAAACATCCTCTCGTCCCCGCCGCCGGCAAATGTCTCCTCTGAATCCCCGAACTTCCACTCGGAGCGGAGATCGCTGCCACCCATGACCGCCACGTCAAATGCCACCGTCTGATTGAGGAAAGCCCCAGTCCCATTGCTGGACAAGGTGGCTGCCTCTATGGGCACCTGCAGGGCCACGGTCACCGTCAGAGACGCGGCACAGAACGGATTACTGGCCTCTACGTGAATGGTCAGGTTACCTGCTCCGGGTGGCACGTACCCAACCTGCTGGCCTGCTGCTTCATAGGCAGGGTGCCCAGGGAGGTGAAAGATCCAGAAGAAGGTGACATTCTCCCCGGCTCGCACCTGGGCCGTGAGCGCCAGCTCCTTGTTGGACTCCACGACAGCCGGGCAGCAATTGAGGATGTGCAGCCCCCGAACCTTCTCCAGCACCTGCACCACAACGGAGGCTAGCTGCACACTGACGTTGTTGGAGGCCGACGCCAGCACCCGATGAGAACCCGCCACCGGGAAAGAGAAGTGATGCATTCCTCCGTGGACATCCAGGCTGAGCCCCAAAGAGGGGACAGTGAGAGCAAAGCTCACATTCGTGCCCCTCTGGGTGTGCAGCATGAAGACTACCCTGTCGTCGGTGCACACGTCCTGCCTGTCCACTTCCACTGCCAGCCCAGCCACGGGGTCTTGGACGGCCACGGGATGCTGGACTGTGTCCTCGCTGACATCGTTCCAGGCTCGGAGGTCCACCTGGTAGACTCCAGCCACACTGAATTCGCAGGAGACGTTCTGTCCACGGAAGAGCTGCTGCTTCTCCTTCCCCCGCAGCTGCCACTCCCACGCGACATCAGAGCCTGCAGCCACCGAGCCCCAGAGCTGCCTAGAGGTGTCTGACATCAAGAAGAAGGGGGGAGAGCGTCCTTCCACCGTGAAGCTCGCCCTGGAAACGGGCTCCTGGACTCTCAGCTCTGTGGAGCCGTTGCTAGAACCAAGGATGTTGAAGACGGTGACGAACACCAGCTTGGAGCCCAGGGTGGAGTAAACATAGGACAGAGAAGAGGAGTTGGTGAGCAGGGGCTGGGCATTTTCCTCTGTGTGCCAGGAATAGAGCAAATCAGTCCCAGAGGCCACAGAGACAGACAGGTTCACTGGCTTTCCCACAGCCACGCTGTCGCTGGCTGCCCGGACCTTCACACCGCAGGCTCTCTCCACCACCTGCAGGGCAAGGCCAGCAGACGCCTCTCCCAGCATGTTCCCAGCTCTCACCTCCACCAGCAGCTCCCCACTAGCATTGTAACAGTACGTGAGCGACTGTCCCGTTGCGGTGAACACTCGGCGCAGCCCTAGAGAAATCACCCAGCGGAAGGTGAGGTTGGAGCCCTGGGTAACTTCGGCGGTCAGCATAAAGGGCTCGGCAGATGCCAGGTACCTGCCCTGCACCACGTTCCCGCTGTGGATCTGAACCCCCTGGGCTCGCTCCTGGACCTCAATAGTGATGTTCGCCTTCTCCGTGCTCACTGCATTCTCAGCTGCGACAAAAACCACGAAGACGCCGGCGGCAGGGAAGGCGTGAGAGAAAGTGGTGGCCCCCTTCTGAAAGCCACGTGGCTCTCCAATAGCCCAGAGGTAGTGCACCTGGTCTCCTGCCACCAGAGAGGCGTGGAAGGTGACCTCCTGCCTGACTTCACAGACTGGCTGCTCAGTGCTCAAAGCCAGCAGCCGCACTGGGGCCAGGACCGTAATGTCAAGCGAGGCGTTTCTACGGCTGACCTGGTTTTCTCCAGTCACGGTGACGGTGATGTCTCCAGCTGTGTGGTAGGTGTGGGAGGCGCTCTGACCTACCTGTGAGGGAGAATGGTCTCCAAAGTTCCACAGGAAGGTGGCCACACTGTCCCAGGGGACCTCAGCTGTAAAGAGGTAGGAGGTGCCCAGTGCCAGAAAGCTCTCCGTTTCACCGCTGTGGAGAATGGAGATGGTGCCAATCACCCTCTGAGCCAAGATATCTGCTGAGGCATTTTTCCAGCTCACCGTGTTCCACACAGTGACCGTCACCCGGTACGATCCTCCCTCCAGGTAGGTGAATGTGATTTCTGGAGACCCTGAGGTCACTGGGTCCTCACCAACACCAAAATCCCAGTGGTATTGATATTGGTGTTGGGGGTCTGGCACTGGAACCACTTCAGCCTGGAAGCACGTGGGTTCCCCTAAAGCTAAAACCAGCGTCGGTGCCGTCAGCTTAACCGAGCGGATCCGATCCTCTACGCAGATGGCCAGTTGGCGAGAGGTGGTGCTTACTGTGCCACGAACAGTCAGGTTCAGCTCGTAGCTCCCCGCTGCTGGGTAGCTGTGAAAGACTGTGGGGTCCCCGTCCCCAACAGAAGGGGGGTTGCCATCTTGGAAATCCCAGCAGAACTGAACTCCTTCGCTCGGCCCCGTTACCACTGCTTGGAAGGAAGTCGGTTCCCCACTGGAGAGACAGATGGGTGCTAGGATGTTGGTGATCTGAAGCCGGTAAACCTCTGCAATGGTGGAGACACGGGCAGAGGTGGCGGCATTGTGAGCCATCACCGTCACCGTGTAGTTGCCTTCTTTGGCGAAGGTGTGAGAGACGAAGCTTAGATTCAGGTTGCTGTAAACGAACCCGTCCCCCATGTTAAAAGTCCACAGGACATCTGTGCCAGAGGCCAACACGGCATTGACAACTGTGGCTGAACCCAGCTCAGTAGGTCCGCTGGCCACCACGCGGAGACCCGTGACACCTTCACTGACCATCACAGCCACGTCAGACGGCACCTCACTGAGGCTGTTGTTGGCCCGCAGCATCACGTTGTAAACCCCGCTCTTCTCAAAGCGGTGGTGCACCAGCGAATTCACTCCCTCCTGCGTGGGAGAGCCATCACTGAAGTTCCAGGAGTAAACAACGCCGTAGGGGGAAGGGCGGGGTAATGCCTTGAACTTGGTCACCTCGTTCACCAGCGGGGAGGCTGGAGTCACCACAATGGTCACGGAAGCTATGGGGCAGACCGCACGGACTTTGGCCACCCGCTCCACTCGATCGTATTTGTTGACGGCCTCTGCGGTCACTGAGTAGTCACCTGTGGAAGCAGAGAAGAAAGGCATTGTGGGAAGGAACCGGGGTTTCTAGGACTCTTGTACCTAGAGAGACAATGTGTCATTCCCATTGTGCTCAGGCTGTTCCTCTGTACAAATTTGAACAATAATTGTGACAGTGTCTCTCTCCCATCGTCCTTCTGTCTTCCTCTCCCATTCTCTCTCCCTCTCCAACACATGGACTAAGAGCCCTTCTGAGCCCAGGTGATCCCTCACCATCAGCCCCTTTCTTACCTGGTTGAGTGTACGTGTGGGTCACTCTGGCCAGCACCTGGACCCTCTCTCCCTGTGGATCTGGACGTGACAGCTGAGAATCATAGGGGGGAGACAGCAGGCTCTCCACATCCGGGCTGCCATCCCCAAAGCCCCACCTGCAAAGAGAAACAGCTCCACCTCACAGACAGGGGCCTGATTCAGAGACTGGGCAGTTGTGTGAATATCATGAATACCCAGCATTAGAACAACAAATGCAAATATACATTTTGGAAGGGACATTAAAGCTCACGTTTCAAGGCTAAAGCCAGTCTCTAACTATGAAGGATCAGAAAGAAATCCAACATTGGGGGAGGAAACAGATTATCTCACAGCTGCTACACGGGTTTGGGTTTTCTGCACCTTTCTCTGAAGACTGGGCGAGATGGACCTCGCATCTGATCCAACTTGGCAATTCCTATGTCCCACTATCAGAGCATCTTTTCCAGCTCAGTCTCTGTCTCGTTTGTGGCTTGGGCTTTGCGGAAAGCGGAGCACTCTCTAGGCAACATTTTGGCATTTACTGACCTAGCTGGCCAAGGCCCTCCAACGCCACATCACTTGCAAACATTTCTCACCGGAGCCTCTGGTAACTTAAGCCCATTGGGGGTGGATTTCAAACCCAGCCAAGTTTTACAATTCTATTTTCACCCCTTGGATAATCTCCACACGTCCCACTTTGGTTCCTCCTTCCTGATGGGAGATGCCAGTTCCAACTTGCCACCTCTTAGAACACCCCTTTACAACCATCACCCAGCTGCGGGGGAGAAAGGACTCCCATCAGAGATCACACATAAAGAGGCACTGGTACAGGATGTCACCAGATGATACAAGGAGTGCCGCCCATGAAGGCTGGTCTCTCTAGGAAGTTCCTTGGTGATCCACTCTGGGATCAGACCACATTAAATAGACCTCATTAGTCTGTGGGAGGAATTCTCCCTCCTTGGATTCCATGGGACTCTCACCTCACAGTGACTTCCATGGCAGTGTCCACTTCCACCCTGAACACCAGAGTCTGGAGGGTGTCAACTTCCACCACCTCAGGGAGCCCCACTATCTCGGGGTTGGCTAATGGATTCATAGCCTCGGCTGTCAGCGCCACTTCCACCACCTCCGAACTCACAGGGTTCTCAGCTCTCAGCTGTGCAGAAGGAACAGAAGGGCATCAACCACGCAGAGAAATTTGAACAGGCGGCATTCCCTTCTTCTGACTCCCCATCTACTCCAGACCTCTGGCCCCCCTGCCCACTCCACCAGGACTGTCGATGCCCACCCTCACCCCACAGTACCACGACCACTGATTCACCTCCCCGCTTCGTTTGTCTCACAGACCCTGGCTGCAACGCATTCCCATGCAACTCGCCCCACCCATGTTACACGCTCCACTGATTCCCAGCACAGTGCATCCTGCCACCCACGTTGGGGACAGGGGTCCAGGGAATGGCAGCGCTACGGTGATGTTCTCATTGGAAGCACAGGGAGGGTGGGGACCGGAGCCAGGAACAGACGTTGGCCTGACAGTCAGGAAAATGCAACACACGGAGATGTCCAATGGGCTAATCACTGCCCAGACAGCAGCCTCTGGCAACTCAGTTGCAGCAGAGTGGAGCGTACAACGACTCCCATCAGGAGTTACGGCTCCGTGGGGGAAAAGCAACTGGTGCAATTGGGTACAGTACAGAGTCCTGAGTCAAGTTGCTACTATTTGACGGTGGCTGTTCCGTGCTTCTGCCTGATGTGTATGGAGTCCTGCCAGGCCTTGGGCTGAACGGGCAGGTTTCTACACCCTTATGTTTTGATTTGAATAATAAATAATCATAATAATTTGCATATTTGTCTGTCATTCCTCCCAAAAGTACCCGTCTGGGGGTGGGGAGTCATATGGTGCTCCTGACTGAAGGGTCTCCAAGCACTTTATAAATATTTAACGCCTTCCAAACCGGTCTGTGAGGTGGATATGGATTACCACCTCCCTTTTACAGGTGGAGAACCTAAAGCACAGAGTGTAGGTGACTTATTGAAGGTCACACAGAGAAGCAGTGGCAGAGCTAGAAAAGGCACCCGCAGCCCTGACTCCCCAGTCCCTTACTCTGACTCCTAGACACTCTTCGCTCGCTTTCTGATCTGTGCCACAGCTGAAGGAACCTATGGTTGGTTCTCACGCTTGCTCACCTTCAGCTGGTATGTGGCAGGCCTCTTGAACTTGACGTTGTAGGTCTGTCCGTTGTAGGCGAACATGTCCATGTTGTCGATGACCCAGCTGTAGGAGACAGAGGAGCCCTGGGTGAGCTCTGCAGAGAACACCTGCCAAGCAAAAGAATCAGTGGTTTACAGCAGACCTATGGGCTGGGCTCAGATTGCTTCCTCCCGGTTGTGTTGAGTAGGGCTAAGGGGTGGAAAGTTCCAATAGGCCTAAAGCAAAGAGATGGAAGACTTCACCCGCATGGAACATGGGCATTCGCCTGCTCCCCAGCAGCCATGCAATGGATGTAACACCACACAGCTGGCTCACTGACAGTGGTGCAGGAAGGTGAGAGACACAATGCCCCATGCTAGCCTGGCTTTTGGGGCCCCAGTGCATCCTGAGGGAGGGTAGGATAGGCTCCGGGGCTACCCTTGGAAGTTTCTGCTGGATGAGGGCAAGTTGATCTTGCAGCTGCGTGACCACAGGTTTGATGTTATAGTAAAACCATCAGGCAGCCCATATGCCAGCATCCAATAGGGTGACGGAGTGGCATGAGGGCCCGAGATGTTGGAGGGACGCCCTTGATGATAACCCGGACGTGATAACTGCAGCAAGATGACCTACCTGAGACACATCCACTAGCATCCTGCGGGGGCCAGGCGGCACCACCCGGAGCCCCTCGATGGCATTATACGACTGGATCTTCACCGACAGCTTCTGGGTGCTGATCTCATTGGACACCAGCACATTCAGCGTCTCCATTCTCGGCTCCTCCATGCGAAGCAGGGCGGAGGAGAACCAGGTATCTGCACTGTCTCTGTGGCAGGCGGGGACATGTGCTACAATGCTGCCTGGGCAGGTGGCCTCAAACGACACCCCAGGCTTACCCACGGGTGCCATCCAGTGAGCCACGGCATTACAGCCGGAGACAATCTTGATGACAATCAGAGTCTCTCTCTTGGTGGCCACATTGAGCTTCCCGCTGACCGGCGTCGGGTGGATAATCTGCAGCCCACCGACCTTGGTCTGCACCTCCACCGTGCAATTCATCTGCCTGCTACTGACCGCATTCCTCACCGTTGCCGTGTAGGTGTACGCCCCGCGTTCTGAACGCCTGGCCAGCGGCAGCATGGCAGCAAAGCTCCGGGGCTTGCCCACAAAGGTCACTCGGAGGTCACAGACGACATGGTCCACCCAGGTGGCGTTGGTAAAGTTGCTGATGCTTCCCTCCCACCAGCCAGCCTTCACGAGGCTGATATAGGTCTGCCGCCAGGGGGAATGGGACTGCTGCAGGCACCGGAGGAGGGAGCTCCCCTCTGCGTTATGCTGCATTCCGATAATGTCATCCGGATACACACTGATCTCCTCTCTGGGCAGGAGAACCTGAAACACATAGAAAGAGTCGTCTCCCATTGCAACCACAGCCTCTGCTGTAACCAGACCCCGGTCCGCCGTCCGCGCCTAGTCTCCATGAAACATCCTGCCTCCCCACATGGTACCGGTGGAGAAGAGAGCACAAAGAAAGGAGGAATCAGGGGAGGGCAGGAAAGGAGAAACCAGGGGAAGGGGATGAAGGAAAGTCACAGGGTTGCCCAAAATTCCTGGGACACTCCTTCATTTTCCTGGGTCCGTCCCAGAGTTCATTTCAGGCATCGCAACGCACAACGTGAAGAGCGTTGTCTCTTCACGCCACCATGTGGTGTCGACTCAGAGTGACGGTGCATCTCAGCATGATGATGTGGACCAAATTACACATCACCACAAAGCCCTGTCACAAAGACTCATAATGGTGTCACAAGGGGATTTACACACACACACACACACACACACACACAGCAGGAGATGACCAGGCAGTACAAGGTGGGAGAGAGAAGGTGCAGCAGAATAACGTCCTGAGAACACTTACTTGGACATGCCTGTTTGCGCTGCTGGGAGCGAGTAGCAGGGGGAAGTCAGCCACTGGCGAGTAGAAGGGCGGGGTCCCGCTGTAACGTGGGGGGTTTCGGATGGGCAGGATTCTGGAAGTCACATTCTCAAAGGCATAAGAGCTGCAAGGACTGGAGATGTTCAAGCAGCCTTCACTCAGTGGGCACCACTGCTGCCCGCTGGGGCACCAACCCGTGGTGTTGCAGAGCGGCCGGGGGTGACAGCAGGCGAATGGCGTGTGAAGAAGTTCGCAGCCTGGGAAGAAGCACACATGCTGCAAGATATGCTGGACTTGGAGAGCTCAAAGAGGGCACAAACTGAGTTATGGTTTGTAACCGGCATGTGTTCCCCTAGACACACGTTCCAACAAATCATTTATAGTGTAGTGACATTTCCAAGCCATGCAACTAAATTAGCAGGGCCAAGCAAGCAAGGACAGAAAGGGACCAGGCCATGTTCTGGAACCAGATCTGGATCCACATCTGGATTTCGAACACCCCAAAGTTTGATCTGGACAAGCCAGACTGAGCGAGAGTTTCCTAAACTGGCAGGCAGCATAGTCTGGTGGACAGGGCACTTGACTGGGAGTTAGTTCTATTCTTGGCTGTGCCACTGACTGACTATATGGCCTCTGGCAAGTCACCACCTGTCTCTGCCTTGTTTTCTCCCATCGGTATCAAAGGTATAACAACGCCAGATCACTGCCGCACAGCACTTTTCTGTCTGTGGATTCAGGAAAGTACTACATGTGTGTTTATTTTTACTATAAACCAGAAACAACCAGTTCAGACTGAGCTCCACCCAAGCCCAATGTGACAACACTCCCAGCCAACGAGACACCAGATAAAAGCACAACATCCTACTCAGCACATCCTCACTGAGGGAGCATAACCTAATGGCAGGACACTGTTGATCGTTTCCCAGCAACCTCTGGGAGATCATTAACCCTCTTGTGGGTGTCAGATACAACCGTGTCAGCAATCAGAGCGCTGGGAACCCTGGTTTTATCTCATTTCAAAAGCATTCGAACCTCGCAGGTTCCAAAGGCTGGCACCAACTTGAATGGTAGGCCAGGTCAACACTAGAAATGTTTGCAGGTGTAGCAACATTGGTTAGGGAGTGATTTGTGTGTCTCGTTTCTCTACTGGCAAAAACCTTAGTGTAGATGCAGCTATATCAGCACAAAAGTGCTTTGGCTGGTGAAGTTATTTTGCTCACCAAACTGGTATCAGCTATTCCGTCAAAAGCACATTTTTGCCAATACAAGCTCTCTCTCCATTTGGAGGGTTGCTGGCAGAGCCCACTAACAAATCTTTTCTAACATAGATCTGGCCTTACTGAGCTCACAATGCACTTAGGAGATACAGTGGGGAGGACAGGGGCAGAGAAGGAGAAAGAGAGAGGGGAAAATGGGTGTGAAAAGGAGGAGGTTGAAACACAACTACAGAGAATGGAAAAGGAGTAGAAAGGGGAACAGACCAATGAATCAATAAATGTGGCCCGCGCAGTGATTACAGGGCACTAGGGCAAGAAATGATCTTCCTGTCACATGAACATTTTCAAGATATGGGTCCAAACTGGAAGTTTCTAAAACTTCCATGAACTGAAAATCCATTAAAAAAATGGAAACATTTTATTCTGAAAATTTCAAAATGCTTCATTTTGAGTTTGACCTTTTTTCTCTTTAAATTGTATCCGCTCAAAAACCCAAAACTTTTGTTTTGAAAAATTTGAAATGGGCAGTTTAGACAATTTCAAAACTTTTTTCCTCCCAAAAATGTTTTGAGTTGGGAGATTTGTCAAACCAGATCCAGTTTTAGTTTTGATGAATCTGCATTTTTCAGTGAAAAAACAGTTCACCAAAAAATTCCCAACCATCTCTACAAATCACCTAGTTGTGGGAGACTCGCTTATCAGGGTTCTTCTGTCCCTTCCACGCAACCCAGAGGGGCAAAGTACACGGATGAAGTCCAGAGGGAAATGTGAGGATGAGCCACCAGTCTATCTTAGCATCCCACCAAGAATCAAACAGAGCCAGAAGCTTTAAGCATGGAGACTATCAAGCAGTTATAACCCCTCCCTGTCCTTTTATAATGTCCACCAACCCATCAGCACAACCCCATTGGTCTAGGCAGATTAGGGTGACCAGACAGCAAGTGTGAAAAACTGGGACAGGGGGTGGGGGTAATAGGAGCTATATATAAGAAAAAGACCCAAAAATCGGGACTGTCCCTATAAAATCGGGACATCTGGTCATCCTAAGGCAGATGGGCTGTAAGTATCAGAGAATAAGAGATAGAGGCATAGATGCTGAACTCTTACCGGGAGGAACCAAGTGCTGGCTGGGGTGGCAATGTGGGCGGAGGATCTGGAACCGGATCAGAACGGGCTTCTTTGTTCCTTGTAGCCCGAAGTCTACGGAGATTAGAATACCAGCGTGGCTGAACCAGAGGCCTGGAAAGAGCATCAACTACAAGACACAAGACCAGGAAATAAACATGTGAAGGAGGGAAGTCCAAAGATGCCTCCTGGAAGGAACTGGCAGGGGAGGTTGGGGGTGAGGTGGTAATGGAGGGACCTGTGCTGTTGTGATGTTCCTGTGTAGTTCAAATAAGCTTCCTGAAGATCAGTGCTTTACCCGAAGTGTGGCCGCAGTTATCTGGTTTGGGAATACAGAGCCAGGCTCTCCCTGACGTTTCCCATATCCCATGGGCCATAAATATTGAGAGCACAGCCTCATCTGACACGGCGGTGCTCCTGGGTTGATTTGTGTTCTCTTCCCATGGGTTTGCCCTTTCCCAAAGGCTACTCAGCAAGGTACATAGACTAGAGAGGGAAAGGAGAGGAGGTCTCAGACAGACCCCTCCGGCATTCATACACACCAGCCCTGTTTGCACGCTACCTCAATTCTGTCATGCCCCAGGAGAGGAGGCAGCAGCTCGGTGCTAACGTTCCTCACGTCATAGACTCCGCTGAACACCGGCACGCCCGTCAGGAACACATCTGGGCTGGGCAGGGTGACTGCAAAGACAAAGCACATGGACCGTCACCTCCCAGCTTAAAGCCCAGTCGGGCTCTGCTGCAGGCTTGCATCACGGATGAAGTGGCAGGCTACTAGGAGATCCACCTGGCTGCGCCAGGGCCTTGACTCAGCAAATCTGTAAGCATGTGCCTTAGCTGAACTGGGGTCTAGAGCTGCCAGGGTGGGGACTGGAAGGAAAGGGCATGCGGGGGGGAGCAATAGAGCCCATGTGAATGGGCTGAATGGACACAGAAATACCCATGTGTATATTCAGAAACACCCATGCCCCTGGCATACACCCACCATCAGAGTACACGGGAGTCTGCCAGGGTCCGGGGTAGAGCACCACAGGGCGTCAACTTTCAGGCGCTAACTGCAGAGAGGAAGAGTGGCCTTGTGGTTAAGGGACTGACTTGGCGCTCAGGGTTCTGTTCCCAGCTCCTCCACAGACTCCATGGGCCACCCTTGGGCAAGTCACTTAATCTCTCTCTGCCTCAGTTCCCCCTGTGTAGAACAGGGATAACAACATTTCTTTCCTCCCACCCTTTGTCTGTCCTGTAAGCTCTCCGGGGCAGGGGCTGCTAAGTGTCTGTACAGTCCCTAGCGCAATGGGACCCCAATCTCCATTGGGATCCTTAGGCATGATTGTAACATAAATACATATTAACGACAGGGCCCTCCTCACCGGGAGTTGGGAGGCACTCAGCTTCTCCTAGCATGGGACCATGGTTTGGCCAGAGCATTGGGGTCCCCCAGGATGAAAGAGAAGTATAAAGCAATGGGTTATTATATCAGCCCCCCTTAGCACTTGGCTCCTCCAAGGGCTGCAAGGAAATGCCTCTTTATTC
This sequence comes from Trachemys scripta elegans, assembly GCF_013100865.1. Lineage (NCBI taxonomy): Eukaryota > Metazoa > Chordata > Testudines > Emydidae > Trachemys > Trachemys scripta. The sequence continues at coordinate 21,503,096 of NC_048311.1, forward strand.
CTGTTGGCAATGGTCAGCAGTGTAACCTTCCAGTCCAGTCCATAAATACATTCCCACCCCAGGTGCCGGCAGGACGTATGGTACCTCCAGCTCTCCTCTCGCAGAGGAACGAGGACTTTGCAGAGCACGGGCTACTGCTCCAAACCCCTTCTGGGTCGAGGAGGTGCATCTGGACACAGCTCTCCTTGCCCTCGGGCCGACCGAAGGGGGTCCAGTTCTGGAACGAGTCCACAAGGCTCCCATCGACCCAGCGCAAGGAACCCAAGGAGCTGAGCCCAATCCAGACCACACCGGCACTGCCAGGGAGAAAGACAGAAAGATCCTCTGCTTAAAGAGAAACAGCATCGGCAATGCAACACAGACGGCAGGGAGCGGCTGGGAAAGGGAGCAGAGCTTGGGGCAGGTGGTGGTGCGGTTAGTGCCTTTTACCCCTGTCAGCAGAGGAAAAGGTCTGACATGTCAGAATGGGTGGCCATGCTTCGGTCTCCATCAGGGATACCCCAAAACCACAGACCCCCATTTCCTGGAGGCTCCTCTGCACTAGAAATGTCTCCTATTGCAGCCTGCCCTGGTGTGAATGAACTAGTGCCTGCTGTAAAGGCCCGAGCCATCTTGTTTTGGGTGCTCCACATTCACTCGCAGGGCTCCCGGGTCGCTACACCTCGCCCACAATTCCCAGCACAGCTGCCTAGAGGATCCCTGAAGCGTGTGCATAAGGTTCGATTCCCAGGGGTGCTAAGCTCCCGCCCAGGGATTTTAAATGGAGTTGTGGGTGCTCAGAACTTCCGAAAATCCAGCCCACCCTGTCTAGGGCTCAGAATGGCTATTGCACTTGTTCTGTTGCCTGCTTTGAGTGGATCTATCCTATACCAGGATCCACACGTGCTTTTTAAGGGTGTGAGCTACATCCAGGTATGTCCTCACACAACCATACCTGGACTGCAGCACACATTGCCTGACTGCCTCTAGGCCTGGTTCTAGGGTGACCAGACAGCAAGTGTGAAAAATCAGGACAGGGGGTGGGGGGTAGTAGGAGCCTATATAAGAAAAAGACCCCAAAATCGGGACTGTCCCTATAAAATCGGGACATCTGGTCACCCTACCTGGTTCACTGTAATGTACCCAACACTGCCTTCGGGCAATGGGGTTAGGGGAGACAAGGAGCTGGCCTGTATTATTGCCATGGTGCCTGAACAACAATAACTCTGTAGTAGTGACATCGCCATTGTCATCAGAGCAAAGACAATGGGGCTGGAGCATGATACGCACCCAGAGAAAGTCTCCTGCAGGAAGCTCTGCACCTCCTGACTTCTTACAACTGCCAGATCTCCACCGGGGATCCCCTGGCAGAGCCTTCTCGCATCCTGCCAGGTCTCCTGGGCGTGGCCGAGCCAGTAGCAGTTCAGATTCTGTAAATGGATTCGTCCACCTTGAGGGCAAGAGGATTCATCTGAAGATGAAGAACAACAGCTGAGAAGGGTCCCCGTGCTGCCAGGACTTCCACTGTGAACCCTTCCGGGCTCCGCCTGACAAAGCACTCGCGGTGGAAGGCGAGTCACATTCCAGAGAGCCCAGCACTGCCAGCTCCTCCAGCTGATGTAGACCGAGGAGACGAGCCCTGGCACAGTCACATGGACTGAGGAAGGTTACCAGCCGCTTTGGGAGTGCGTTCCTGCAGGTCCTTATTCCTCCCCGGAACACTTGGCTGGTGGAGCGTGTCAGGAGGTGGTAACTAACCCAGCACCTCTTGGGTTTCCTTCCCCAGCACTATGACCTAGCACCACGTCGCCATCTCCGGTGTAACATTCGGCAAGGAGAGACCTGCACCATGGCATGAGCCTCTTCCCCGCCCAACAATGCCCCCTCTGCACAGGCAGCGCCGAGGCCTGAAGGAGCATAGTGAGGGTACCCTCCATAGCAGGAGCTCCCTTCCCTTCAACACCCCATTAGCTCTAGTTGTCCCAGTGCTGAGGTAGAAGGATCAAGAAGGGCCAGAGTTGCTAATGCCCTGGCTCCCCCTCTCTGGCAGCACTCCAGAAGCAGATGGAGGCCTGGGATAAAGCTCTTCAGGTGACAAACCTACTCGCCTCATAGAGGATGCAAAGAAATTGCAAACGGCAGCTCCAGGGGGACTGTTCGGTGTGAGACAGGAACAGAAACCCAGAGCCTCACCTTGAGGTGCTGCCATCCAGCTGGCCCTCAGGAGGAAACAGAAGGAACTGGGAGTAAAAGGACCTTGTTCTGTAAGAAGTGACCCTCCCTGGCATAGGAGATGGGAACTTTTGCAGCACATAAAATCCTGGGTTTAGGAGGAAGGAAAACTAAATGATATCGAGTGTTACATCGAGTTACCATCTTTCATCCTGAAGGATCCTAACGCACTTTACAGATTTCAGATACAGGAATCACTTCAGCCACCACTGAAATGCAGCCACCTCTGGGGTGGAACATGGCTGCTGCTTAAAAGCCCACAGGAGTAACTTAGGCAGGAAAGTTAGAATATCCAATGGAAACCGCCTGGGGAAGGTCGTTGCATGAGCAGAAAACTAGGCCAAGACACTGGGGCTTTAAATGGCCATCTCTGGTCAGTAGTAGGGTTGATTACAAAAGAACCCTCAAATGTGGGGGCAGTGGAAGCCGGCGGTAACCCATAGGAGAAATCCTGCATTCAGGGTTTGAACTAGTGAGCTGCTCTCTCTCTGCCTTTCCCTCCTATTCCTTGCCTGTCTCTGCAATTCCCCCACTTCCTCTGCTTTATAACGCCTTCTGCGGGTAAGGACCCCAGAACTCATCTCCCATTTGCTGATGTCCCGGCTGAGACTCCAGACTCTGCATTTTTCATGGCCAAAGCCCAAAGCCTTTTGTTCTCTTGTCCAAAGAGAACGTGTTTAACCCGGAGAGAGCTGGGACAAGCAGGACTGAGGAGAAAATGGCATTTGATATTTAAAGCGCTGCATCATAAGGGGTAGGAGATGACGAGTTTGTTATTACCCCAGTGTCGGGAACCTAAGCAATGGTTGGCAGGCCTAAGCGCCGGCCTTCTGAGCCCTCACATCCCTCTGATGAGAACACTTACATGATAATAAGAAAAATCCAATCCAATCAATGAGACCGTCACAGTATCCAGCGTGGTTGCCCGGGAGCCAGGGAGCACCCTGTCTGGCATTCCTGGGTCTCCTGGCAACAACCAAAAGGCTCCTTCCACAGGAAGCCAGAAAAATCCATTGCCGTGGCAACCCTAAACAAAGTTTGATCTGTTCCAGGCCCCCATCAATTCCGCCAGCGAGGGAGAAACCTCTCCTGGCTCCCCCGTAGGGTGACCAGACAGCAAGTGGTGAAAAATCAGGACAGGGGGTGGGGGGTAATAGGAGCCTATATAAGAAAAAGACCCAAAAATCGGGACTGTCCCTATAAAATCAGGACATCTGGTCACCCTACTCCCCCGTCCTGAGGAGCTGCATCTGCAGGCTGCTGGCAGTGCTTTGGCTGGGCCTTTCTGATAGACCAAGATCTCTTGAAAAGTTTGCTACAGTGGGGGGGGGGGGGGGGGCACTTAGTTTGGATTCCCCCCCAGCAGTGGTTTCTGCTCCCTGTCTCCCACTCCTCCCTGACAAGAGGGGTATGGGATGGAGGGTGACCCAGAGGGTTCTGCCTGCACCTATAAGAGTAGGATCAAAAAATCCCCTCCACTGTCTGTCCTCCCAAGAGGCACAGCTCCCTTCTCACCTTCAGGCAAATACAAAATCACACTCCCACCTGCAACACACACACTTCCTCCTCTCACACCCACTTTCTGCTCTGCACCTTCACCCACATTGTCCCTTGCATGCGAAATGGTCTCCCAGCTCAACCCAGGAAGCTGCATGGCCCCATCACAGCAGTACACAAACACCTCATCTACATTCCCAAACTTCTCCCCACAACATCCCTGTGGGAGCCCGAGGCACAGAGAGAGGAAGTGACAGGCCCAAGGTCACATAGGGAATTGGCAGCAGAGCCAGGAACTGAACACGGGTCTCCTACAGCCCAGTCCACTGCTTTAACCACAAGACTCTCCTTTCTCTGGGTCCAAAGCCCTCTCTCTCCTCACTCCAATCCCTCCCCAAAGCCTAGTCCCTCAGGAAACCTTTCGGGGCAGGTCTCCTCAGCATTCAGCTCTCTGCACTCTCCCCTAACTGGACGGTTGCCCTGTGCTTGGTCTGGTCTGTGTTGCCTCCTCAAGGCAGAAATGGGGGGTGAAATCCCAGCCCCGCCGAAGTCAACGGCAAAAGTCCCATTGAGGCCAACAGGGCCAGGATTTCACTCAGTGTCTTTTCTGTGCATCTCCAGCACTATATAAATAATGCACCTGCAGGGCGCAGTGCATGGTCCCTCCCGCCCCATTCTCCAGGGGCGCTCTCTTCAAAACCCTCCTGCCGCAGCCCCACACAAACAGTCCGGACATCAGGAGATTCCGTGCAGGGGGAGGACAGAGGAGGCGAGGTCAGTCTTTACTGCAGGCCTTGCAGCCATCTGGGATGCCCCAGTTGATAGATTGCTACGGTGGGCTCGCTCAGCCTCCATGCTGGTGCTGACACAATGTGTGTGTTCACATCTCCTGGCGCGATGCTGAGTCTTCTCATTCCCATTGCCCCACACCAGTTCCGGGAGCACAATGCCAGCTCCCCGGGGTCGGATGGCAGCACTGACTGCCCTAACGCCACAGGCTCAGCCTCTCGTGGCCTGGGAACATGGAACTAGCATCCAGCCCCCAGACAAGATGTAGCAACTTGTGGTACCTGTCTCCCCTGCCTCACACCAGACACACTCAGCACAGCTCTCTTGCCCCATACCAGGTATAAAGACAAAGCATTATCTTCCAGGGCAGGCTTCCCTCACCTCATATTGGCTACAGGGACTGGGCAGCATCTCCCCTCGCCCCGTTCCTACACCCCTGGGCACAGAGAGTCAGCTCACCTTGTTTCCCAGAGGAATGGTGCACCAGTTCCCGCTCTGTGCACACTACACGGCCTGGGACATCTTCCATGTCACTCTCTGGTGACAAAGGCTGGGGAGAGGGAATCCAGCCAGTGCTGTATTAACACAGCAAGTAGGTCACAGTGGCAGTGGACTCCCCAAACTCTACACTTATAGGGCCAGGTAGTGGCAGGTTGGGGGGCAGGGAAAGGTTCGGAGGTTTGAGCTTCCATTGTTGAGATGGAGGAACAGCTGCAGCCCTGGGGTAAGCAGATGCAGCTTCCCACTGACGTTAATGGGAGCCGCGACTGCTTACGCCAGGACTGAATTTGGCCCTAGTCTGCCTCCAGTGAAAGACGCCCGATGGGTCCTGGGCAGGACACAGCAGCAGCTGCGGTGGCTGTATAACTAACTCTAGCCACCTGGAGCTGCTGGGATAAGGTGACTAGATACTCCTTTTCCTCGAGCCTCACTAACCTTCTGCCCCAGGGGCCTGGCATCAGCATCCACCATGGAGCTGCAGTCACAAGAAATACAAAAGCAAACACACGCGCTGGCTAAGTTCCCTGTTAAGCCCCTCGCCGGGGCTCAGGGCTGCGGCGGGGCTCAGGGCTGCCTCTCCTCCAGCACGGACCTGTCCTGGATTTACCACCGCCACCGCCACGGGAGAGGAGCCCCTCCTCTGGCCTGGCCCAGGCCCATCGGAGCTGCCGGGGAGAGGAGCCTCTTCCTTGGTACAACTCAGCCCCATCAGAGACAGGCGCCTCTCCCCCGGCCTGAGCTGCTGCGGTGAGAGAGGGCTGGGGGGGGTTAGTCCTCGCTCCCTGCCGCAGCCCCGGGACAGCCTGCACCCCCAAACCCCTCATAACCTAGCCCCACCCCAGAGCCTGCACTTCCTGCACCCCAACCCTCTGCCCCAGCTCAGAGCCTTCCACGGCTGGGCCTGCAGAGCCAGACAGTTGCCAGCTACCACTGAGCTGTTGCAAACCAAGAGCTTAGAGCATTTCAAAGAGAGAGTAGGTGGAAGATTAAGAAGCCACCTGCAATTGTACAAGCTGAAGACTCCAATCTCATAGGCTATCAGACCCCCTACTTCAGGGCATGACCTGATCCCCAGGTGAGGTCAGGAAGAAATGTCCCCCTTTGCAAAGTTCAGCACAACGAAGTGCATTGTGAAGGGTTCCTCTCTTTCTCTGAAGCACCCAGCATTGGCCACTCTTGAAGAAATGGAGATATCCCATCTCCTAGAACTGGAAGGGACCTTGACAGGTCATCGAGTCCAGCCCCCTGCCTTCACTAGCAGGACCAAGTACTGATTTTGCCCCAGATCCCCAAGTGGCCCCCTCATGGATTGAACTCTCAACCCTGGGTTTAGCAGGCCAATGTTCAAACCACTGAGCTATCCCTAGAACATTGGAGTCACTGGACTATTGGTCTGCTCCCCGAAGGCTGAGAGGGGACACTATACTGGCATCATCTTCATCCACAAAGACCCCATTGTCTCACCCTGGCTGCTCGTGCTGCCTCTGTGCAGCCTGTAAGAGACAGTCCATGTGAACACAGGATGGCCTCAGTCACTCTGGTTTTACGGAGAAGGAGAAGAAGGAGAACACAAACGCAAGGGGCTGAGGGATAGCTCAGTGCTTTGAGCACTGGCCTATTAAACCCAGGGTTGTGAGTTCAATCCTTGACAGGACCATTTAGGGATCTAGGGCAAAAATCAGTCTGGGGATTGAGCCTGCTTTGAGCAGGAGGTTGGACTAGATGACCTTCCAACCCTGATAGTCTATGAGGTCCAAGATGCTGCAGGGCAGAATTTGACTACAGGAAACCACATGGCAAAGTCAATCTAAGCTCTTGTGTTCTCCTTTCCATTTGCTTCAACATGAACCAACATTTAAGCTTAAACGTGCCAGGTGCCTCCGCCCAGAAGCCCCGTGACAGCTGCCAAGCATACCAGAGTCACCACTGCGCTCTACTGCGAACCCAGCCGAGTAGCGATAGACCCACAACAGAGATTCTGCACCAGCCATCCTCTTGCCTCCTCACCCCTGAGAACCTTTGCCCTACTCACGTGCCACAGACAAGGCCCCACGTACCAGCAGTCCCTCTGCCCAGCAGGAGGAGAAGCAGCCAGCCCAGCTGCAAGCCCTGGCTCAGCATCACCCCTGCCATGCAGCTCCGCAGGGCATCACAGTCTCCGAGAGAAGGATCCACACAAGGGCCACAGAAATGACCTGTCTGTCTAGGGTTTCATACTAGGCCCATAACTGTAGTATCTGGGCTGAGGCGATGCTGAGCTGCATTCTCTCTCTCTCTGTGGGAGTTACCCCTTCGCTGTCCCGCCGAGCCTCTTCTCACTCTGTCTCTGTGTCCCCGGTGCCGCAAGCTCTCGCCCCTCACTGACTTTGCTGTCTTCTGCGGTACGTTCATAGCTTTTATAGGGCTTTACTCTGCAACTATTTTTTTAAAACCCTTTCTTTGTGGCTGCCCCAAATCTCCCTGGATACGCGGCTGCAGCCCTCCCTTCTCCAAAGGTCTGTGTGGAGGGAGCTTTCCTCACACAGACAGGCAGCTGGTTTTAACCTGATCCTCTTCCCTGTGCCCCTCTCCCTGTACAGCAGAACCCACCAGGTCCCCTCCACTGCTTCCCTGACTCACTGAGACCAGGGCACTCCCTCAGCCATTCCTCTCCGCTCCCTGCGATCGCAGCACCCCTCTCCAAGCTGTCTCTGTCAGCCTCCTGCTGCCTCCTGCACCTGTTGCTCAGCGCACAGCACCCCTGGGCCTCCAGGATGCATCTGGCATTTCCCCATCTCCTGAGACTGACCCTCCTTCTCCAGACTGCCCTGGCATGCCCCCTGCTGCCACGCCCCCTACGAACTGCCCTGGCATGCCCCCTGCTGCCACACCCCCTCTGGACTGCCCTGCCACGCCCCCTGCTGCCACGCCCCCTCCAGACTGCCCTCCACGCCCCCTGCTGCCACATCCCCTCTGGACTGCCCTACCACGCCCCCTGCTGCCACACCCCCTCCGGACTTCCCTGCCATGCCCCCTGCTGCCACAGCCCCTCCAGACTGCCCTGCCACGCCCCCTGCTGCCACGCCCCCTTCGGACTGCCCTGCCACGCCCCCTCCAGACTGCCCTGCCATGCCCCTGCTGCCACACCCCCTCCGGACTGCCCTGCCACACCCTCTCCGGACTGTGCTGTCCTGGCCCTGCTTTTATGCCCTCCCCAGGCTGCGCTCCCAGGCCTTGTGCTGCTGCTCTCTCCTCCTTTCTAGTGTGCAATCCTGGGGCAGAAGGGAAGGAGCAGGAAGGACAGGGTCACAACCTGCCATTCTTCCTCCAACACCCAGCACTGTCACATGCCATGGAAGTTCCCCGACCAGTTCCCCATCTCAGGGGGGGGAAAACAAAACAAAAACCAACACTGATCCCAAATAAACGCCTTGCAATATCTCACCCAGAGTCTCTTGTCCACTTGGCATCTTCATCCTCCAGAGGACGGAGAGGTCAGTGCCCTGCTGGCTGTGGATCCAGATGTTGATGCTCTCTCCTCTCCCCACTGCCCTGGGGCACTCTATGCCCACCGGCCCCACAGGCAGGATCACGCTGACAGCAGCTCTATGGAGCAGGGACCTCCCCCCAACCTGAGCCCTGACTGTCACCGCATAGATGCCAGGGAGGGCGTATGTATGCCGAGCTCTCGGGCTGCTGCTGGAGAACTGTTCCCCTCCATCTCCGAAGTCCCAGGTGTACAAGGTCCCCGGCAGCAAGGTCTCAGCGGTGAATTCAATCACCTCATGGAGACTGTAATGGGGCCGAGCAGAGAGTGAGAGGCTCACCTGGCAGAGGGGAGAGAGAGAACCAGATGCAGAACTACATGGGTATTGATAACAGTCACATCTCAGATCCCCATCCCCCAGCATGCCATGGGAGGGCCCTTTTCCATCTCTCTCACTCCCACAGCCTCTCTGCCCCACACTGGACGGGGCCTGTCTCCAACCCCTTCTGTCAGGTGGGGGCTTCATACAACACCCTCAGCCCCCATCTGGAGCTCCCGCTAGCCACCTTTCCTTCTACTCTCAGAGAATAGAAGGCATCATAAGCCCACGTCCAGCTAAAACCCTCTCCCAGTGCCAGCTGTCGCAGAGCAGCGGCCTGTCCCCACTGGCTGGGGAAGAGAAATACTTCACACACAGGGTCTGTCTACCCAACAAAAGCTGTACACGGCCTAGCCTACCAAAGCTAGCTTGGGTAACAAAAGCAGAGAAGTCAGCGCAGCTCACATCCAGCAGGACACGCCTGACACAGACCCTGGGTACGTCCTCAGCTCCCAAGCCCGCGCTGCGCGATCTTCACTGCTATTGGTACCTGTGCCGGCTGGATTCAAGCTAACTCAGGCAGACCAGCCCATGCAGAGCTTTTGCTGTGTAGATATACCCTCGGACGAGACCCGGTCCTACTCATGGTGCGTTACCTGGACAGGATACACGGCATGGACAACCGTTCTATTGCACACACGACTTCGGATTTCATTGGAGCACACTTTCCCACAGTCCACGGCCCCTTTGCTGCCTAGTGACCCACACAGGCAGCGGTCCTCCAAGTCCAGGCCATAATGGGTGTGCGCCCTTTGAGAGCAGAGCGCGTGGCAGGAGGCCTGACTGTGTGTGCCAGGGTGGAGGTAGGAGTAGAGCAGGACTCTCTCTCTCCTAGTCTCTGGGTCCTTCACACAGGAGATAAAATCAGCCGCTGAAAGGGAAACAGAGCTAGGTGAACCCTTGGCTGGTTTGTTATTAGCGAAGGTGTAGAGAGCTCAACATGGCGAGGAGCTTAGATCACATGAAGAAATTGGAGCCCAAATGCAAACCCTACGCAGAGGCACTAACCAAAACTGCGAAGGTGAGTAATTGCAAAGGCTTTGCTGGAAACTGACCCCTGGTTCTGCACTGCCTGGAACTTCGGGTCACTCTTTACACCTGCTCAGAGTGGGGGGTAAATTGCTCCCACTTGGCAAATTTGGCTTTAGTGGCATTTTATACCTAGTAGCCGCTCCCTCGGCACAGATGTAAAGACCACCACGAAGTGCCAGCACTGGTGAATCAGGTCTGCTGCCGTTCCCTTTGAACTCCAGATAGGTCCATTCCAAATCCCGCCCAACCCTGGACTCCAGGGGGTCGGATCCTGCGGCTCAGGGTTGCGAACCACTCGGTCCCTTCCTTTCAAACTTCCTCTACAAGTTCCCTTCTGGGCGGAAATGTCTCATGCTTCCTTTTACTCCAAAGGTGATTTTTCTGGTGAGCAAAACCTGGTGAGCTATTCTTTAGTTTATATCACACTAGCCATGGACTTGCTGCCCTGGGAAAACCAGGGCCTTTGGCAGGTTTGGGGAAGTCAGCTCGCCTCTTAGGCATAACTCGGCAACTGCACGGGCCTTTGGTGTGTTATTCTCCTAATCCCCTATTGCTCGGAGGACTTTCCTTTTGACATTTGTAGACCCAGTCAAAGGGTCAAATCCTGGCTCCATAGCAAAACTCCTGGTGATATAGGTGGAGCCAGGACTTCGCCCTATATTTATAATAAGCCAGCCCTCATCACACAACACTTTGCACATGGAGTTGGCTTCCAGCACCTAGGCTATCTGGGACCTTAGGTGACCTTCTGGGTCATCTCTTCTTTCTTTAACCCTGAAGCAGTTTTCTGGTCTGACCCAGCTTTCTCTGTGGATTCTCTCCCCTTCATCCACCCCTGTTACTCTTCTCCAGCTCCCTTCTTGGTCTGAATCAGTATCCGGTGTCTGTATCAGTCCACCAGGCCGGCTTGCCGAGCCACGCCCTAGAGTGCTTTGCTTTGCGGCAGAGTCTGGATAGCTGTGCTTGGCTGACGGAGGGGTGATCGCTATGGGAAGGGGCATCCTGACCTCACATGGGGAAAACTCCCAGAGTCTTTCCAAAAGGGGAACAAAACGGAGACAGACGAAGCGTCCCTAGAGCTGGACTGATGACAGCCAGAGAGGCCGCACGCGTTGGCAGCCTGTGAGTTACACAGCTCTCGGTTTTCTCAGGTGCAGTCAGAGAGTCCAGAGATACAAAGGAGGGGCTGGACGAAGGCAGCTCCCTCACTACCACTGAGCACCAGAGGGGACAGTCAAAACACTGTGTTTATCTGAGGAATTCCGCCACCCCCCTAAATTCATAACACATGCTTGGGATGCTCCGTCGGGCTCGCATGGGCTGAGGGTTGGGGGGGCAGACACGTCGCAGATTTGTTCCGTGCTTGGAATTCCTCCCGCAGCTGAGATCTTCCCTCCCCCACCAGCCCAGCCTCTCCATCAGCGCAGGAGGTGCCATGGTGGTGGTGGGGTCACTCACCACAGGTCAGAGCTGAGAAATCCGCCCTCACTAGCTCGATGCTGCTGGAGCCTGCTGGTTGGAAGCAATGGAGCAGCTCCGCATCGCTCACGAGCGGCCCCTTCTCTCGCACCCAGGCCCCGAGCCAGCGCAAGGAGCAGCTACACACGAGGATGTTAGAGACGAGCTTGCTGTGGGAGGAGAGCGGAGGAAGGGGAGGACAGTGAGGAGGGAGGTCGGGGACCTCTAAACACCTCCCTCTGTTTGTGCAGAGAGCCCCACCCCCAAAAGGGGAGAAACGCTCATGATACCAAAATGGGGGGGGGCGAGGGAGGGGGTCAGCGGCATACAGGGATGGAGAGAGGAGGGACAGGGACAAATACACCCAAGGCAGGGTGACAGAAGAAACGGAGACAGGTCTGAAGGAAGGCACATAACCGTACAGAGACTGCAGTCTGCCCAGGTGGCGGAAGGCTCCTTCCTCTATGGTGCGGATACAGTTGTAGCTCAAATCCCTGCCAAGGAGAGACCAGAGAGGAGACCCCGGTGAGGGAGGAGAGATAGCTCTGGGCCCAGATTCACCCTCAGGATGGAGCAGTGGGGGATGGTGCTGGAAAGCTTGGGGCTAGAACGGAGCGTGCATTGGGCTGCTGCAGAGCTCAAGAGAAGCACAGCTCCTGTCTGCCGCCCCCACTGTAGCCAGCAAGCTTTATTAGGGGCTTCACCATGCCCAGCTGCAGATACTGGTAGCATCAGCCTCGTAGGCTGTCAAGCCTCTGGGCTGGGAACATTGCCAGTGGGGAGTCACACCTGCTGGGCCCTTTCTTGCCACCAAAATCAGACTGTGAACCGAGTGATGCAAGCTGCTGGGGAAGGGATTGGGGCTCTGGCTAGGGAGTTACTTACAGCACCTGGAGGCTGGGGTATCCAGCAAGCTCCTCCGCTCCGACTTTGCTCAGGTGGTTGTGGGACAGGTCCCTGCATTGAAAGCAACGAGTTATTTGCACCCAGCATAGGCCCTCGCACTGCTCCTTAGCGACGCCTGGCTGTATGAAACGTTCACAGGGAAACCCCGAACCACATGCCCCTCACCCAAGAGGCCGCACGCGCTAATAGATTAAGCGCCAGACGGGGTGTTGGGAGGCTGGGGGAGTCTGATCACTGCTCTGCCACTGACTTGCCATGAGGCCTTGGGCAGGTCATTTAATTTTACCGTGCCTCCGTTTTCTGACAGAGGATTGAGAAACCTGCCCTGGGGTCTCTGCAACCGCCACACGGAGACGAGGGGGCTGGGTCACCTGCTCTGGGTCCTCCAGGACCCTGAGCCTGCATTTTAATCAGATCCAGAAGCCACCCCATGAAGGGAACCTCGGGACTGTGCTTAACTATCCTCCCCGCATGTTTCCCTGGGAAGCCGCTGACTAAATGCTTCTGCCGTGAGATCTGACGTTCTGCCAGGTTCCTCATCCATATGTTGGGCAGGGGCAGCGAGGGGTGGGGGTTGCTTAGCATGGCTTAGCTGGATGTTTTTAATAAAGTCAACATTCCTTTGCAGCAAACATCCACCCCCTGCTGCCGGGAGATGCTTCCCTCAGAATCCACCAGGAGAACATGGGGGGTTCGGGGGAAACCATGGTTACATTGGGAGGAACTTTAACTAATTAAAGCGCCTCACCCTTCAAGTCATCAGGCCCCAGTCGCTGCCATAGGGCCCTCCAGGGTCTCTCTCTTTCTGGGGGTCCCTGCAGTGGAACCAACCAGATTTCACTGGGAGGAGGCAGGGGTCTGGGCCAACATGTTACTGGGCTTGTACTGGAGCAGGCTTGGAGGATGCAGACTAGCAATATTCAGACCTGGGTCTCCCCAACAGGCCCTAGTCCAGGGTGGAGGGGGAAGGAGGGAGATCTGAGCTGTTGGTTTGGCCCATTATAAGTAGGAGCCGTTTGCACAATCTGGCTTCAGACATCAAATCCCCGCACCCTGCACTTTGGGGGCGCTTGGATCTAGGGTTTTGGATGTCCCCCCTTGGTTATAGGCTGCACTGGAGGGAGTTTTAATGGGAAACCCCTTGAGGCAGGAGGGGAGCTCACACTATAAGGTCATTTGGTGAGGTAAGGCCAACTCGACTGGGTGGAGAGGAACCCTCTGAAAGAACCATCTCCATGCCAGGACATTGCAGGCCTGCCCAGCCACCACCTGCAGGGTGACAGTAACCAGAGCTGCCCAGGCGACCAGCCCCAAGTCTACTGCAGCCAGTAGGGATAGGAACAGCCTGTTCTGTTGTCCCAGGATACAGCTTTGTGCCTGCAAACTGTGGGTGATCAGGCCTCGTTGCCATGGTGATTGATGGGAATGAGGAGATAAACATTGTTTTATGGGTTTCATCCCGCCACACTGACAGAGCTTGAGGAGCCAATGAGACTGGAGGGCCAGTAGCTGGAGCTCCTTAGAGACGCCTGCCACAGAACCATCTCTTCTGACAGGGCCCCCAGAGGCCCATACCTTCTCCATGGTAGCCCTTTTCTAAACCAGCCCCTCCCTTCCCTTCGGCCACTGGAGGCAGGAAGTGCCAGACCCTGATAAGAAATAAAGAAATGCTCCAGCCTGCTGTAGCACTTGTACATCAGGACATGTTAGGGAAGGCTCACAACCCCTCCTGGGGAAGTATATAACATTCAGGGAAACTGAGGCACGGAGCAGTTAAGTGACTTGCCTGAAGCGAGGGAGTGGCTGAGTCAAGAATAGAACCCAGCTCTCTTGTCCAGCAGTTTGGGGCTCGGACTAGGCTACACTCACTGCTTTAAATTAAGGACCATCCTTCCCCCAAAATTACCCTGCCTTTGAGGTTGGTTGGCTGGCCACCTAATATGCATCAATGGGGGCAGGGTCTCTCGGGGTGGGGAACTGACTGAGCCACTCGAGACGCTGACTTGGGCCTGTCTGCTGAAAAGCTCAATCGATCTGGAAAGCAGTGTCATTGGCAAGGATGTTAACGAAAGCCGTGCGGCCAGCTAGCTTACTGCAGCAGCCCTTGTCCTCCAGAGAGAGGGCAACGAGAACTGTGATCGAAACCAACCCGCTCGCCAACCTGCACAGCGTGTGGACGCCGGTCGTGCTGCTCGCTTTAAACTGGTATCATGAATGTGGGTGCAATGGCCTTGGGACGCTGACGTCACTTTATCCTACTCTACAGCTCAGAGGGGCACGGCTGCCATTAAAGAACAATCACTAAAGATTAACTCTCTGTACTTATATAGCATGTTCCTCCCAACAATCTCCATGTACTTTATAAAGGTGGTGACACGTTATTACTCCTGTGTCACGCTATGGGAGCTGAGGCATACAGGAGTTGTGATGGGCTCAAGGTCACTCTGAGTCAGTAGAAGGGATGGGTCTACAAACCAGGCTTCCTGAGTCCCAGTCCCATGCTCTAACCACTAGGCCCCAGTGCCTGGGAGGGCATCCCTGGGTTAAGGGCTGATATCCTGGTGCAGGCATGTGGGATTTTTTGGGCAATGCAGTAATTCCCTGGCCGCCTCTGAGAGGGTCTGAGAATGCAGCATCCGCCTGTGAAGCAGCTTCAGGAGAGGTGTCTAAAGCGCTGCTGTCTCCCTGAGATCCTGCAGGCCCTTTCCCCAGAGTTCAGAGGCCACAGGGAGCCAACGGAGGAGTGCACATTCCTTGGCAGGCCCCCAGGATCAGCTGGGCAGAGCCCTGGGATTTCATTAACATTCCATCAAAGCAGCCTCCCCCAGGACAGGCGCTCCCCCGCCCCATGGGGCCAGCACTGCAGAGCACCTGTAAACACACTGCAGCCCTCTCCCTGCGTGGGTGTTCCTCCCCTCCCGAGAGCATAGGCTGGAGACACAAAAGCAGCACCCCTTCCAGGCAGGGACCCACGGCGGCGAGGTACTCACAGAACGGTCACTCTCCAGGAGCAGGGCTCTCCCGGAGGAACCTCTGCCAGCCCCGAGTGAGAGCAGTTCACTGCCAGGGAAGTGCAGACACAGCTGGCTAGGCACGGCGTGGCTTCTTCCAGCGCTGGGCTCTGGCATCCGGCTCTCGCTGCTGTGGACATCTTCTTCCCACCTCCAAGCCCCTCCACTCCTGCCCCTTCTGAGGCCTGGGTCCTGGCCCCTTCCTTGTTGTAGGCTAAATCCCTGTCATTGCCTGTCCCTGAATCTGTCCTGCACCTTCCAGCGCCCCATTGCGTTGGAGATGCTGCCTTCAGCCCCATCATTGCTGGTTTTACTGCCGGGGCCCCCTCAGGTTTGGCCCCAGTGCTGAGGCTGCATAGCAACAGCACCCCAAAGAGGAGAGCAGTGGAACTGCAGGCACCCCCATGGGCAGACTGACACACCTGCTTTGCCCAGGAAGGGCAGAGGGCTCTGGCCTCCATGACCAGCCCTGAGAGGCCAGTTGTTAAAGCAAAGCTGTTGATTCTCCACTTGCAAACAGGCCCATCTGTACAGCACCAGCTAAACAAACCAACACCCTTCTGCTGCATTTACATTGCAGCCTGGAGCGCAGGAGTGAAACTGGCTAGAAAACAGAAGTGATACTGACTAGTTTGATTTTTCAGACTCTAGAGAAAAAGAAAAAAAGGGGGGGGGCGAAATGCATGTTCCTCTCAGCCGTGGTAAACTGAGGTGTTAGAGGTAACAAAGAAGGGGGAATTGGAGTTGATAAAAATATATAGATAAATTTGTAGGCGCGCAGCACCGAGGTAGCTAGTGCATTACAGACCATGTTGGCACCTTGTATCGTGGTAGTGCTGAGTGATCCCAAGCAGGGATCAAGGCCCTTGATGCTGGGTGATGTATGCTCACAAAAAGTCCCTTTCATAGAGAGTTAATCATTCAATAATAAGGCAAGACCCAGCAAACAGGCAGCACGGAGACAATTATGAGCAGTGTGAAATGCCTCAGTCAGTGAACGCTTGCTGCCTGGCCATTGGCACTTTCTACATAAATCTCACTTCTCTGATCCATAAAGCAGCCCCCACCCCCCAGCAGTCTCACCCCACTTCACCCCCGCAGAGATTTTTTTGTATCAGCAGAGGCAGGCAGCGGCACCCGCCTCCTGTCACTGACACCTTGCTCCTTCCTGCAAGACACCTTGCAGTACGTCAGCTAGTGAGCTCGGAAGACCCAGCAGAAAGAAACAAAACGGAACAGCGGTTGTCAAAACAAAGGCAGAGTGCGTCAACATTTGCTATTGTGCTTGTTTGCTTACTCACTAATTTGCAAAACGCATCAATTCCCCAGGGATTTTCCCAGTCTAGTTCTAGTTATGAGCTAGGGAGGTTTTGTTGCATATCCCCAACCCAGCTCGCCCTATCCTCAGTCTACAGCTCCTATGACAACCCTCCATCTCCTCCTGTGCTTCCTCCACCTCGGACACCCAGGACCCTTGTCAATCACCTCAAGATTCTCTCCACCTCGTAGCGCCTTCCCCTCACCTTCCCTGCTTCTGTCGTCCACGCTTCCCCACTAGCATCGTCTCCACCCAGGTCCAGAGCACATCGGGCACTCACTGGAGAAGTTGCCATACACTGGAAAGAAGGCCTCAAAACAGTTAAAAAAACCAACCTGGTATCTCCTGGTTGACATGGGTCAATGGAGCTGACCTGGTGGCTCTGGCATTTGCAGCTGACCTTGGGAACAGTTTGTGACTCCTCAAGGTGGGGGTATTATTGCAACCTTTGTTTCCACCCTGGAACTCAGCAGCAATTCAGTCCAGTGTCTGGGGCCAAGAGTTCTCTAAACACACCCGCTGGCTGATTTCTCTCTCAATTCCCCCCCCACCGCATTCACCGAGCAGGGCCCCCCAAGAAACTCACATGTGCTTTGTCCACCAGCTCCTTCCTGCTACCTCACCAGCAATAGTTACGAGAGAAATCTTCCCTCTAAGCCTTCAGCTGTAGAGAGTAAATAAATAATTCCCCCAATGCTCAGTGAGCAGAAGAATGCTGAAGCCGGGAGGTGTGGAGAGAAGATCTGAATGGAGAGATTTGCTCCGTGTATGGAAACGTGATCTATGAAATCTGAGGTCTTGAGCAACATCTACCTACCCTCAGCAGACTCTACTTCCACTGGTCACTAGCTCAGCAAAGTCAGAGCGTGTCAGTTCCCAGGGGGAGGGTATTGCCCTCTGCAGCCATGACCTGACTCCTTGCAAAGCTTCTACAAACAAAATAGGCTTTTCTCCCAGGGCTGCTGCTTATTTGTGGATGCCCCCAGTCATCCGTGCCTCTATTTCCGACCTGACGGCTCCTTACTGAGAATGACACTCATTTAACCAGTGGGCCCTTGTTCTTGTCCATTGTGGCAGCAGGGGGCCTCACCTCTGGGTCTTTGGGGATGCTGTTGCAAGCAGCCTCTGGGGACAGATAAAAGATCCAGGCTCAGGGGGAAATCATCATCCATGGAGCTGGGCCGCACGGCCCTGGGGGCTCTTGCCTGAGGTCCTGGGTTCAAACGCCAGCGGAACCCTCCATGAGGCAGCTAAAATTCCAGCCCTGGATCTGTGGGTGTGAGGGCAGGGGGATTGCAGTGGAGGAAAGGGCACACGGCTGTGGACTGCAGGGCCTACCTCAGGAAGGTGTGGATGTCTGAGCCTGCTTCTCAGTTCACTTAATTAGAATTTACTGGCAGAATGAAGACCTGTGCGGCCCGGCTAATCTTCCAAGCCAACCCCACTCTGGTCAATGCCGTGTTTGCAGGGTGCTCCTGATTTCTAAAGTGTTCCCATTATTTGTCTGGCTTCCCGAATGGCTCAGAGGGAGACACTGTCTGGCTGTTTGCTTGCATCGTACACTTGCTCTTCTCCCCAGCCGCTCCCTAGAAGGTTACTGAAATAACCCTCTGCTGGCATTCGCACACCGGGAGTATTTCATTTCTCTGGCACTCAGCCAGGCTAAAGCTGTAAGGAAGCCTCGAATCAGAGCAGGGTGAAGAATGGGAGGGCATGTCCATGGAATTTTTGCCCTGTTTTCCCATCAAATGTTAATGAACATGGACGTTCAAATGTCTCTGCCCCCTCCTCTTATACACAAGAGCTGTGGCAATGAGTTCCACAGATCTCTTCACCCAACACACAGTCAATGCTTCCTTTTAGTTTAAAACTGCTATCTATTGATTTCACTGGGTGACCCCTGGTTCCTGCGTTACATGAAGGGGTAAATGACACTTCCTTATTCGCTGGTGTGTAGATAGCCCTCTCTCTAGCCTCTCCCCCCTCAGTCCTGGTCAAGGGTAGCTGTCGGCCCCAGAAGTAGCTCCTCAAAAAAGGGCCAGTCATTTTAAGGCAGGAAAGGATCTTTGCCCAGGACTATAACTAGCTCCGATTGCACCTTAGTCTGTTTTCCCTTTTGGGACACTGCCAGTGTCAGTTAAGTGTTTGTAAAGCTCTGGCTAGAAAGAACACCCTGCTTTAACTTCCTCTGACTGTTGGGTTTCCTTTACCTTAATAAGCTTTGTTCACCCACCCACTTAAATGTAAGCTGCACCTTTGAAAAATGTGCACCGATGCTTTTGTAAGACTAGCTAAACCTGCAGTTCTGGGCCAAAAGCATGAACCAGAGATACTCACCCAACTTTCTCCTGAGTCCTCTGAAAGCTCCAACTCCTGTAGCATGCCAGACTCACCTATCAAGCCATCTGCAGCTCATCTCCCCGTGCCCAGGATACTGCAAATTTACCAACCATGCAACAATGGAGAATCTAACATGCAGATGAGAGTCAAGCCATTTTTCCACCGTTAAGTTCCAACACCCTCTTTAACACTGCACCCTCCAACACAATAGGTTATTTCATTAGCTGCTGTCCATTGGGCAATAGCATATTTATACAAACACATGGAATTTAGCTACTGGTGGCCCATACAACTGGTGCGTGAGGGAGGGGAAGATAGGGGCTCTCTACGCAATCTCATCAATGGGTCAGAAAGACAAGGGCCAAGACAGATGTCTTCACACCCACATGGCCCAGTGGGCAGAATGAAGATTGGTACAAAAAACAAAAACATCAAAAAGTCAGGAAATTCTCCATTAAGTTCACAGCTGTGACACCGTTGGACAATTCATTTTTGTTGTTGGAGGGTAATAGGTTCTTAATCAAGCAACAGAGTTTTTGGCACTTGGGTATTGTTCAATCACAGTTGCATCACATGAAATTCCACCAGTTTGCTCCTGAAGCACAGTGAAAAGGTGGAGTTCTCAACGTGGGCAGGAGCAGCAGCCCATTTAGAGAACACCCCCAATTCCTTGAGGTTGCTGTTCTCTGAACACCGGGCCGTGAGGTCCCCTTACAGCCGACCAACCAGCAGACACATTAGAACTCAGCGAAAGGGGACGGAGGAGATCCTGCTTTGTAGGGTTCCACCACCAACCACAAATGCAAGAGCTGGGGGAGGGTAATCATCATTGTACAGTAGAACCTCAGAGTTGCCAACACCTCGGGAACGGAGGTTGTTCGTAACTCTGAACAAAACGGTCTGGTGGTTCTGTCAAAAGTTTACAACCGACCATTGAGTTAATACAGCTTGAAACTTTACAACGCAGAAGAAAAAAAAAGTCTTAATTTAAATGAAATAATTTAAAATAAATGAAACAAGCACAGAAACATTACTTTTTTTTTTAAACTTTCCCTTTATTTTTAGTAGTTTATTGTATTGCAGTTGCTTGCTCTCTTTTTTGGTCTCTGCTGCTGTCGGATTGCATGCTTCCAGTTCCAAATGAGGTGTGTGGTTGACCGTTACCCTGAGGTTCTACTGTAATTGAGCCCTGGAAAGTTTCTAGTGCTTTAGAGAATAGTCCTGCCACGTGAGATGTTGCAGTTATGACCAGACTGCCGTCCGGGTTTGTTGTGCATTGTACTCACCCACGCCTTTCAGCTGTACATTCTGCAGGCTAAGGACTTATCTGTTTAACCCACTTAAGCTACTCAGCATTGTGCACACATATAAATAGTGCTGCAAACACCGATTTCGCTGCTAAGCCCAAGCCACAAGGTGGCAGCCCTGGAACAATCTCTATCCGTAGCCAGGCTCTACAAGCACGTCACTGGACACCTTCCCCTCCAAGGCCTATTTCCTCCACTACAAACCTCTAAGTGATGTCTCGCTGTTCACAGAGTACAGACTCCACATTATCGCCACTATATCCACAAATATTGTGGTTTATAACACGGCGCTAGTTCTGCTTTCCTAGTAAAGTCATTACACCAGAGGCGGGCACTGGAGTCAGAGTCAAGTTTCTGTAGCAGATCATCTTCTACAGAGGCTGCTCTCTGGTTTAGTAGAGATGGTGTTATGACACTGCCCAAACCATTGTCCTGTTATAATCAGGGGCAGGAGTGGAGCACTCTGATCATAGCTCTACTACTCTGTTCGGCTCTCACCTTGATTTTAATCTTATTCTCCCAGTCAGGAACCATTGACTTTGATTCCAAATAATCACCTCCACCAGGGATAGAACCCAGGATCTTCAGCCAAAGGACTTCTCTGGCCAGGAGCTAAAGAAGCAACTCCACTCGCCAGTAGCAGTAGGAGGCTGTATGCTATGAGAACAAGCCACATAAGAAGGGACATGGCACTTGCCAGTGCATCAGTCCTTTAAGTTTACCCACTATTGCTTTCGCTTTTAGGCATCACTGTTCTGCAGCTATCGCCTTCCTCTCGCTTACTGTAGTTTTCCTCCTTTAGAGTCTAAATGCCATTGCTCATCAACAAGCACAAGACAGGCCCATCTCCTACACATCTGGGAGTGGAAACAATTCACCCACTCCCTTAGAAATCTGCATACCCTACCTGCCTCCAGCAACTGCTTCTCCTTTAGGAGGCCCTCATGCATTGGTTTGCCCCTGCCCTTCTTCCCCGCCTCCGGTCTGCACCTGCCCACCAAATGCTGTTACAGCGCCATGGGCGTCTCTGATGTATGGAGTAGACCTTTCTTCCATGCTTCCTCCCTCTTGTTCCTTTCCCAGTCCCATCTCAGGCTCCTCTTCTCCACAGCCAGCAGCTCCTCACTTACCTGCATGCTCCAGTGTAGGTCGGGTACACACACCTTAGCGATTTGCTAGGTCAAGTCCTGGAATTCACCCAAGCAGTCTCCCGCTCACTCCCATCACATCCTTACCAGAGGGGAGGGAAATCTGTGACCGCCTGCTCCAACCTCACCCCACCCCAACCCAGGAGCAGTCCTGTGTTCATCTGTTAACCCCTTCCCCTCTGCCATTTGAGAGAGGCTCTGATGTTCACGGGCCCGGGCCACTTGGGATTGTTTTGGAATGTGCATGGTCTTGTGAAATGGTGATGGACTGCAGAGCAGCTGGTTTATTTTCGCAGAGAGTTTAGGGGCTGCCGCTGCCCTCGAATCAGGTCAGTAAACACGTCAGTAAACACGGAGATAAGACAGTCCCTCAGGCTTGCTGTGACCCTACCCTGGGAATCCTTTCTAGCAACAGCCCTAGCTGATTAAGGCTGGTACTCACAGCAGTCTCATGGGCACCTCCTCCCACCCCACCCCCCTGAGCAGCAGGATTAAAGCATTTTAATAATCCAGAGACATTAACCCAGAGGGTCCAGCCGATCCCTCTCTTCTCCCTCCCCGCCCCTCGCTAGGTTCCAGAAGCAGGCCAGTTGGCCCAGAATGCATCACTACATTGCAAAGTGCCACCATCCAAATGCACCGGAAACCTTTAAACCACCAGTTTCAACAGGCTTGGAATTTCCCATGCTCTGATGGAGGGAGGGGCTTAAACAGAGCCACACCAGCGGCAATTATTCTTACTCTGAAAATAAGGGGCAGGGTAGGGCTGCTGGCCTTTATCCCTACCCCAAGCAGGACCACTGCACAAGCAGCACCACGCAAACCGCACTAGCAGACATTTCCTGACGTGCAATTTCCCCTGCCTCAGGGTCCCATCAACACTACAGCATTGTTATGAGCTCGTATATGATTGACTGCTGCCCCCACTTAACATGGGTGGGTAGACATTCAGGAGCCGGGCTGTGGCAGAGTTTTAATACTGCCCCTTCAGTTGCGAGAGAAGGCCTGCCCACCTGTTCCTGCCAAGCCAGTCCCGCCTCCAGGCAGGAGGCTATCCCAAAATGCATTGCACCACTAGCTGAGCCAGCACAGGAGCGCGGCCCAGATTTTTCCCACAATGCACTAGCGCAGCGGGGCAGCATGTTAGGGCAGTTCACAGAGGGTTGTTCCTGGACAAAGGCTGCTAGGTGGAGGGGCTGAAACACGTTCCCTGTAAGCAGCCATTGGCAGTTACCCGATCACGTCTCTCTCCACAGTGCAGCCGAGGTGCTAAATCAGGGGATTGCTCAGAGCCCCCAGGCGGACAGCTTTAGAAGGATTTAGCCATCCAATGAACACACAAAGTCAGGAGGGATTTTTTTCCCGGTAAAGAGCATTTCTCTTGAGCTTGACAGTACAATAATACCTCGATCGCAAACACGGAAATAAAACATCCACAGGGAAAAAATCGCCACAGAATAAATCTTTTTTCCCTGCCCCCCCCCTTAAAAATCAGTGTGATTGGAAACATCTCATTTCAGAGAATGGACAGAGTCTATTTAAAAATCTTTACATTACACATTTCAGTATTCAAAACCCTGATCGGTTCGGCCAGACATCGAAGGAGATTCCTGCTTGCAGTTATTGGTCATTGTGCTTGGTCCAAACAGCCCTCCCCTGGAGGAACAAACCCCACGGGTATAACATGGCAAGGGAAGCCCTTCAGGTCTCAGGCCTCAGCTGCCCTAGGGAGCTAGATCCTTTGAAAGTTCGCTTCCAGTTGGCCTGGGACAAATGGTTCAGTGAGGTGTGTACAGGACACTGGTTTCATGGCATTCACACAAGTGCTCGGTTAAACTGATTCAACTGCAGTGCCCTCTGGGTACCTTCAAAACAGGGGATTTGATGGGGGTGGATCATTGTAGATGGAAGCCCCAGGTCAGAGATAAAAACAACAAAAAAAAACCCACCCTAAACAAATAGTAACTCTTGGAAGGAATGTTGTTTGGTTCTTGGCCAAACTGAAGCTTAAAATACACTGAAGCCTAAGGCTGAGATATTCAGATATGTCTACTGATTTTGGGTGCTCAGCTGGAGACACCTGAAAATATATCCAAGCTCCTTTAAGAGCCGAGCATCAAATCAGGCCTCTTTAAGGGGTCTCAAGTCAGGCACTCAAAATCCCACGTCACTGCTGAATGTCTTCCCTGCATTTACATGGATTTAAGCTTTCAGTAAAAAGCCAGTGAGAGAATGAAAGGTGTCCCACAGTGCCCACTGCCAACACAAAGGGGTTTGATTTGGGCCCGTGGAATGGTCCAACTTCTTACCACGCATGAACCCTAAGCTATTGAGACGCACAAAAACATCTTGTCGTTCTCTGAATGTTAACACTGCTCTGGAAACTCACAAAAGGAGCCATTGTGCTTTTTTTCCCTTTAGATTAGATTACAGTAGAGAAAACCAAATTGTGCAATCCAAGTGTAGGGGAAAGGATTCCGCTCCCTAGCGAAACTGGAGACTGGGAAGAAAGCGAGATGCTGGTGGAGATTTGGGCCAGACGCTGGAGAGTTTGCTACTTCTCCTCTCCTCTGCTGGGGGGGTTTTCAGAGATTGCTGAACAGTTCATTTTTCTTGCTCCAGTCCATCTGCGGCGCCCTCTTGCTGGTGCGTTTCTGGTGCGCGCGCTCCTTGGCCACAGCCAGGGGAACGTTGAGGTCCAGGAGTGGATCGGGCGTGGAGTTTCGCTTCTCCTCCTTCTCTTGCGAGTCAGACTGCAAAGGTGAGCGACAGGCACAATGAGCGTTCGAGCATTTCACCCTGATCTCACCCACTCGAGCAGATGGTCTGCCTCTATCCCTCACTATCCTGGGTCTTCTCCCCTTGCCTCAAGCCCAAGCTATTTTGTTAAGCCACCGTTTGCACACCGGATTACCTACAATTACCTTCTGAATGGCCCCCGGTGTCTAGGGAGGAGCCGCCTGATCTAGAGAGGTGCTGGGTACGTGCCGCTCTCCTGGTTTCAAGGGGAGCGGCCTGCACTCAGCCCCTTTGGAAATCAGCTCACTTTTATTTAAGAGTCTAAAAAGAGAGACAGCCTTCTGTGCAAGACTGTTCTCTGGCATAGGTGATGCTTTGCCAGGCCTGGCCAGAGAAGGGGATGAGCCCATTGCTACACACCAGGGTCCCTGCTGTTCCATCAAGGAGAAGTGATGAGTCTCCAAGGCAAAGGTCTCTTCCCATGCACCAGGAAGGGGCTTGCTCCCCAACTTCCTCCCTCCCTGCCAGCCAAGGAGGTAAATCCTACCCCCCTTCCTCACTTCTGCTTCAAATCAGCCAGTTGTCCCCCAGGTGCAACCCAAAGCCCTGCCGAGCAGGCAGCTGCCCATACCTCGTTGTAGGTCTCTTTGAAAGAGGGGGACACCGCCATTGGCTCGGGGCTTGATGGACTTTCAGACACGGACTCTGGCCGCTCCTCTCTGCTGTCCTCCTGAAAGAAACGAAACCAAGTGAGACCTTGAGCTGCCACCTCCCCCAGCCAGAGGGGCAGGCCTTTTCCCCAGCCATTCCTACCACCTCTCCCTTCTGTGCAGTGGCTCCCCTATAGGAGAGGGAAACTCACACTGAAGTCACATTGAGAGGAAGGTTTCGTAATGCCTGCCAGCAGATGGCAGGGCCAGTTCCAAATGCTACCCTCTTGAAACAGCCTGTGCACGAAAAACATCTAGAGATTGACCTTATCCAGGACAAGAACAACTGCTGTGAACCAGTCAATGGCCAGTAGATTCAGAAGTACCCTGTGCTGGGGGTGCCTTACACAGGCAGGGCCATGGGTGGATCTGAGAGGGCAGGGGCACCCAAGGTGGGTGTAACGGGCAGTGCAGAGGCAGACGAGTTGGTAATTTTTAATGCAGAGCCCCAAATCTCATCTGCAGATTCTGCTAGCTCTCCTGCTTCTCTAAGAGGTTGAGGCACTTGCCCTGCATGAGAGGTCAGGGCCCTAGAGATTTCAGTGGCCGAGGAGCCCTACTTCCAGAACTTGTACTCCCTCCCTCCCCCCCGGCTTTGCATTCCTCAGGGGATCAGGAGGGCTAACAGCTGCTCAGCTCCATTTAGCAGGAGCCAGAAGGGAAGGCAGATTGAAACCCCAAGGCAGGATTAGCCCAAATGCCAGAACTCCCCTTAACACCGCCCGCCTGCCAGCACGGACTGGAATCTCACTAAAAGCAAGATCCTCTCCAGGAAGGCTCAGGGCCCCACCACAGACTGCAGGGAACGAAGCGCTTTCCTCGGGAGGGGAGGGAGATGCAAACCACATCTCTTATAGGTCCAGAAGGTCCGTGCAACCCCCTGCAGAGCGGAGTGACGTTGATGCCAATTAGCTCCTCCCTCGGCGGGACCAGTAAGTGGGGGGTCTGGGA
Organism: Trachemys scripta elegans; assembly: GCF_013100865.1. Taxonomy (NCBI): domain Eukaryota; kingdom Metazoa; phylum Chordata; order Testudines; family Emydidae; genus Trachemys; species Trachemys scripta. Next base: position 21,528,859 of record NC_048311.1, read on the forward strand.
AATCCTTCTTCCGAGCACATAAGCTGCTGACAGGCTGCCGATTAATAAGCATCTTCTGGACAGGCTTCAGTGCTTCCTGTTCAGAGCTGGGCAGGATTAAACACAGCAGCTGTGCTGCTTCAAGCTCTGGCCTTAGCGTTGGACAGGCCGGGGCGGGGGTGGGGGGGAAAGAGAGGGCACGTGGAGACCCCTTCCCTTCTCCTGCCGTCCAGAGCGACCGGCCACATCGCAGCTCCAGGGCTAGGGTCTAAGCATTGTTACTTAGTGCCCCAAGGGTACAAGATCCGTTCTCTGCACTGGAGAGCTACTCCTACACTCTTCTTCAAAACTGCACAGCCCCCCAGTGTGGACACAGTTCTACTGGGCTTTTGTAGTTCTAGCTTGTTCCTGCCCGTTCTGCACTTTTATCCTAGTAGAACCGTGTCCACACTCAGAGTTACGCCGCTAGAGCCACGTCGGTAGGAAAGTCCCAGCCCTAACTGAAACGAACAGGTCCACACACGGTGTGTAGGCCAGGCCCCAGGCAAACAAGGCTCAGGTGAGTGTGGATGCAGAGAACACCTGGAGGTTCTTTAGGGCAGGGAGTGCACCAGAGGAGAGCCCAGTAAGGTTGTCAAGCCACAGATGCAGCCATTGGACAGGTGGGGGAGGGAGAAAAGCTACAGTCCCCCTATCGCCCAGGCCCAACTCGGCAACAGTGCCGATGTTCCCATCATAACAGCTGTGGGACTCATATGTTCAGTCCTTCCCGCCCCAGCTTCTACACCTACATGAAACAGCTCATCTAGACTTGGATAAGGATCCAGGTGGAGGAATCCGTTCTTGATCCCTGGCCCCTCTCCAATATCCAGGCTGTCTCCACCCACTGGCACCACCAGTTAGTCAGTAAGCCCGATGGAGCGATCCCATTGGCAAGATTTGCCTATTCCTCACCCATGGCATTATGCCCTAGTCTGAAACAGCAGCCTGTCTTGTCTCCCCTCCCTCCTTTTCCTGATGTATATTACGATTTCCCAGCAGGCTCTAACGAGCCGACGCCTTCCTTTCTGCACCACGGTTAATGAGGTTTTGTTTTTCCAAACCAGACTGGAAGTAACGAGGCCTTTGGAGTCCGGCCCCTTCCTAAAGAAAGGGCCATTCTCTTCCCTGGGAAGGGGTGGAGCCAGGCAGAGATGGGCCCGTCTTAATGTGTTCGGTGGCCGACAGTGAAGTTCTTCCTTCCTTTGCAAAGGTCAGCGCTGCTCTGGAACACAAGCTGGGAACGTGACAGGCTCCAAGAGCCACTCAGCTTTGGGGTGGGGCAAAGCGACAGGGAGGAGGGGGCGTGCATGCTGCAGTGACAGCACAGCAGGCAGCAAACGTGGCATTTCGATGCCATCTATAAAAGTTGAGACTTGGCAGGATCTTTACCTTCTCTACTTCGCCGTTGGCAACTGGCTCTGGCAAGGGACCTGGGGGATAAGACACAGACATGCAGTTACAAAGAGCCTGCAAAATCCTCACTTAACCAGCACCCACTGCCTTTATTTGTCCTTACATCCAGGCACTGGGCATCATTGTAGATGTGGGGCTGCTTATCCAGCAGCCTCCCAGCTCTGCCCATGCACTGCACCCCAAAGGCACAGAGCTAGGGGTAAGGCAGGCTGTGCCATCCTGCAGACAATGCTTTCGCTTGGCTGGCACTGAGACTGCCTTTGTATTAGCAGAGTCAAGTCAGACCCACATCACTCCCCATAAAGTTACCCCTTTGGAGTGGAGGAGGGATCCGAAAGGCAGAGAAAGGGAATGCCACTCTGCAGCCTCCCTGTGCCAGATCAGCCGCTGCCCAGCGTGCCACTCCCAGTTACCCAGAAAGATCCAATGGCCGTTCACTTCCTTACTGCTGGCATGAGAGAGCAGATCCTTTTGTGATCAGAGGTTAGTCCTGGGGGGCAGGGCATGTGGAGGAAAACCAGCTCGTATTTACTCTTAATGGCAGCCAAAGATTCCCAGCTCTCAAATTTAGTGACATTTGCCACTACGGGATGGGAGCAAATTCACCCCCTCAAGTGAAGCTGGAAACGGTTCTACAGAACTGCCACAGACCAGGAGGAAGCTAGACAAAAAAGCACCTCTGAAGACACCCCAGAATCTTAAAGCACCAGCCACTGCTTAAAGCGGAACCCCATTATTATTGCATTCACCCCCCGTGGGCGCAGGGCAGATCTTTCATTCCTCCCGCTGGGCACTCAGATCTTTCTGCCTGGAGTAAATAGGCTGGCTCCCGCCTCCCGCGGAGTCTCCTCTCCCCTTTACTATGGGAAGTTCAGTTTCCCAGAGAGAAAAGCAGCGAGAAAGCCCCCAAAGCCAGATTGCTAGGCAACCAAGGAGCCAACATCCACAGGACTGCAGGCTCCCCCTCCCCCCCTCTCCAGCCATGGACAAAAAGCTGCCGTTTGCCATTGAGAAGATCCAGCCCCTCTATCTGCCACTGCACCCGGACTGGCTGCGTCTTCCCCGCCGAAAAAGGAGCGTTTTTACCGCAGGATAACAAATGCCGGGAAACCCTAGTGGAGACGAGGCTCTGTAGTTTTCACTGCGATGCAGCGAGGGGAGGTGAACCACAGGCAGGGAGCAGAGCATTGACCTCACCTGACGACCTCACGGCAAGGACTTGTCTGCACTAGGATTTTGCGGCAGGATAACCGCCGCGTGTCAGTTATCTTGTTGCGACCTCCCAGCCCAAATGCCCTTTGTGCAGCGAAGACAAGGACTCGTCTCCTAGCCCGGGTGCGTGCGCAGAGGGTTAAAACCGACCGTCTCAAACACACACTAAACCATGGTTTAGCCCAGTGCACAGCTGCAGGCTGTAGAAACACTGAGAACAGGGGCTGTGGTGGGGAAACCACATCCTCGCAGTCCCCTACGGCCAGAGCCTCCACTGCAGGGTTACGTCCCGCATCTATGTTACTGGGAACAAGTGACCAGTGCAATGAACCCAAGGAGGTGGCCGCTGATGTAGACCCGGATGTGTGCCCCTAGAGGCATCTTCCATCTCAGCACTTCCCAACACCCCTTCCGAGACCCACTTCACTGGTGGATAAGCTAAGGTGCCGAGGTAAAGTGACTTTCCCAAGGCCATGCAACAAGACAGTGGCAGACCCAGGAACAGAACCCAGCAGTCCTGGCCCCTGCTCAAGCCACTGGACAGCAGGCCCTGTCAAAGTGTTATTGCACGAAGAACTCAGGTGGCAGGAAAGCTCATGGGAAACTCCTGGAGCAAAAGAAGATAAGAGATAACCGCCTGCAGCCAGACACCAGGACGGAGGCAAGGAGAGTGGAGGTGGGGCCAACCTTGCCCAGCCCACCCCCCGCTTTAAAGAGATCCTATGCCACAGAAAGCACCACTCTCCTAAGCTCCCTTAGATCAGCCCCAGGAAGAATCTCAAGGGGCCCCAGGCAAGGCAGGGAACCCAAGCTGAGCATCTGTCCCGGGTGATGCTATTCTGAGGGGCCACTTAGAACATCTCCGTACGGACTCACCCGCAGGGCTGGGCTATTTTGGTGGGGAAGAAGGAGGTTAACAGGATTAATTAAGAGATTCTAGAGAGCTTCCTGCCCCCCCGCCAGGAAGCACATAAAAAGAGTCACAGCAAGCGTGACCTAGGAGGTGCCATTCACTTCCTCCTCTCCAGCAGAACAAGGGCTTGAAGTGAGACCAGCCCACAGGCGGTGGTGGAGGCTCAGAGATATAAATGGCAGACACCTGTATCTAGCTCCCGAGGTTTCCGGCTCGCTCATTAGACTCATGTCAACGTCTGCGCGGCAAACTGACCTTTTCCCTCAGAGCCAAGCACTGGATTCCACTGTTGTGAACCCCTTAGCGCCGCTGGCCCAGGCGGCCATGCAGTTCTTCGCTGCTACTAAGCAAGATTTATCCTTCCTCGGAGGCCGGGTTTGGATTTAGAGAGTAAATATACCAGGGGCATGTTTCAAGCTAACAAAACAACCAGAATCGCTTGTTTTCTTAGGGGCTTTTGAGCCACACTGGACCCAGATCTTCAGAGTCTGGTGGTGAAGTCCTGGATTTTCTGCTGCAGACCCTCCCCTGCCACACCCCCACCAAATCCTGGGTCAGGAGTGGAAAAGAACCTAGTTCTCCAGAACGTGAGCTCAGATCCTCAGCAAGCGTTTCCCGCCCTTAACCAAGCATCTAGCACCCAGCAAAACCCAGCTCTCCCCTGGCAGTTGCTGGCAGACCGAGGGGGACACAGAATTGCCTAACCCGGGCCTACTCCAGCCGTTGGAACTGCTGCAGTGTTAGTCCCTCCTGCCTCTCACACAATCTGGCCAGCTTCCACTCTTGTTTGGCATCCTAGAGTTCCGTGCTGCTAGAGGAAATCCAACTATTGAAACAAGAATTCTTTAGGCCCGATAGAAAGCTCTTTAGGCTGGTCACCAGGGCCCACTTAACACTAGGCTGCTATTTTGTTTGGTGGTTATTAGTCTTGCCAGATGCTGAGGCCCTCCTTGCAGACTCCCTAGCTCTCATGCAGTCAGGAGGTTCAAGCCAAGACCCTCACATGTTCTAGAAGAGGTGGCTTGTGGCAGGGACAGCTGGGCCCTTAAGCTTTTGCACTTAAACCTCCCCAGTGGTAGAATTACATTTTTTTGATACAGTTACTGAAGCACCAAGTCCAGTGTAAAGCTTCGGAGGGGAGTGTGTTCCACTGGTCTCTGGGATAATGGAAGGGCATGGACCAGGAGCTAGAGTGGCCAGTCATGCTCTTGGCTTGGCCTGCTCTCTGATTCAGAAGAGAGAGAGAAAGAAATTGGGCCCCTCCTCTCATAAACCCTGTCAAAGTTTAACCATTTCAGCTATAAAATTCACACAACCCTGGACAGACGCCCGCACAGTCAGGGAGCGGGGTGACCGAGTGCAGGGGAACCAGGCCGACAGTGCCAGATCATTCCCCACTGGCATATAAGATGCTAAGGAAGCCAGCAAAGCCTTTGGCTTGCGAGGTAGTTTCCAGCTTTGCAGGCAGAAAGGCTGCATGACACCAGTGCAAGCCACGTCACGTCACTTCGGGGTTAAGTCTTGGCGACTTTTCTTCCCAGCTTCCCACGGAGCTGGTGAACCAGAGCACACCTTGGAAACTAATTACGTGCTGTGGATTAGGAAGAGAGGCCACAAGCAGTCAGCACCAAGGGCTGCGTGGAGATGCTACAGAGGTCACACCTCACCAGGACAGATCTCTACCCTCTCTCATTTTGGACAGGAAATGAAACCACCCATAAGCAGGAAGCCTTCTGTTCCCAGCCTCCATCTCCCGCCTTAAGCCATCTATTTGCAGAGAACCTCGTGGCCTTGTCTAGGTAAAACCCACCCCACCCCACCACCACACGCAAGCCCCAGCACCACAGCTGCTACCCTGTCACCTGTCAAGTGCTCCTCCGAGGGAACGACTTTGCATTTCTTGAAGAACTCATCTGTTAAGCTATCCACCACCAGCAGCTTGGTCTCATCTCCCCCAGCTTTGATAGCCGTCACCACGTCCGAGTGCTGCTTCCCTTCCATGCACTGTCCGTTCACCTGCCGGAAGGGAAATGGGCAGAGTTAGAGGAAAGACCGTGAAAGGAGGAGATTTGTACTGAATTACAAGGCTGGTTGCAGGTTAGACAGAAATGCTGATACCAGTCACATGCTGACTATTATCCCATTCAGTTGCTACCGGGCTGGTACGGGAACAGGCAGGCTACTGCAGGGCTGTACATTGTGAGCACCCCCCGCCCCCAAGCAATAGACACATTCACTCTTGCCTACATCAGACTCTTGTTGTCCAGCAGCTCGGAACAGCCGGATCCCTAGCCTGGACAGGTGACAGTCCCCACGTGACAAGAGGAACGGATGCTTCACCCATGTTGTGACATTCCTCTCAGCTCCCATTGGCCTGTTCCACCCAAATCCTACACTTCAGAAAGACTCTGTGACCAACTCTCTTATCTGACTGCCACGCCTGGGATCCAGGCCCTCAGACAAGTCACCGCAAAAATATTCTGGCTGGCCCTATGGGAGGTGCGGAAGCCCTGGACATTCAGCCCAATTTACAAGTGCATGTAGCAATGATGGAGGAGGAATGGGTTCCAATGACACCTTTGCCAAAACCTGCCCAGGAAGAAGAGCAGGTCTGGAGGAAGAGCTGGCTGTGCCACAGAGATCAGATCCGGAGTCTGACACAAAGATCGGGGCTCTGTAGTCTTGCAACTTAGTCACATTTCAGACTCTCTCTTATGAACGTTTCCTGTTTTGCACACGTCTCTCTGAGCCTGACCTAAGCAACCACTGGATCGCTCCTCAGCATTACCAGCTCTGAGCTGCGCGCCTCATTTCTGAATAGGACATTGACTACATTAACTCAGCTGACCTGTGTTCCTTCCTACACAGCTGTGCTGTGGCTGCAGCTGATCAGACTTGAAGCTGATGGCAGGAGCGAGAGTCCAGGCTCTCTGCGAACAGAGGCTTTTCATAAGTCCCATTCCTCTGTATTATAACTTAGGGACACGGAAGAATGCTTGCAGCGGAAAAGCAACCGAGGCTACGTCCACACTAGAAAAAGTTTGCCAACAAGCTATCCCATCAAACCCACCTTGTGTAGACATAGCTGATACCAGCCAGAGAGTGCTTTTTTGCCACTGTAGCTTTTATCAGTTTGGTGAGCAAAATAACCCATCCCAGCAAAAGCGCTTTGATACGAGTATAGCTGCATCTACACTCTGGCTTTTGCTGGTATGGAAATGTCACATACGTACATAAATCACACCTCTAACCAACACTGTTATACCAGCAAAAGTTTCTAGTGTAGACCAGGCTCTAGTCAGGAATCATAGAAGATGAGGGTTGGAAGAGACCTCAGGAGATCATCTAGTCCAACCCCCTGCTCAAAGCAGGACCAACTCCAACTAAATCGCTATGAGACACTACAGTGCTTTTAGACTGAGATGGAAACCCCAGGAAGGAAAGAGGGGTCTCTGGACCAAGAGGTAGTGGTCACTAGCATACCTCAAAAATCTGATCTAGTCCCTTCCTATTGGCCTTACACCGCATTCGGGAACTTCAGACTAGTGGCTCAGCCCACATGCTGCTTCCCAAGCCTAGAAGATGTTCACACGAAATCCACACTTATCTCCTCCCCCCCACACCCCACTACTCTACAGCAGTGCACACTTGACTGTGGGGAGCAAGGCTAACCCATAACTCACCATCTCACAGCCCCTCCTTGTACAGGGAGCACGAGGACTTGGGATGCTAAGATAGGACAAAAGGATTTGACCAGCTGGAGACAATGGCTTTTTAACGGAACGAACTGATACAGCCTCACAGCTGACTCAAGGGCAGCATGTCCCACCATGAACATTTAACCTGTGCTCCAAGCGAGCGGCTGGCAGGTTAAGTCATGCTGGGGGAGGCGGAAAGGCTGGAGTGATGTGGTGGTGACTATCCCATCAATGCCCTGGTGAGATTCCAGCAGGCTGAGTCAGAACAGTGCTGCAGAGACTTTCACCTGGGAATGGCCTGAAGACAGGGGAAGTGGCTTAGAGACCAGGGCAGGAAGTCTTTGGAGAGCTCTGTGGAGGGCTTTCCCAATGGCACATCCGGTACTAGGAAGGTGGGGTAGCCTGGAAAAGGGCTTGTTATTGGTTGTCCGGGCACGGATGGCAGCCAGAACTCCGCCACCCTCGAGCCCCTGCAGGTCCCCAGAGCTAGCCTTTCGGGGATTAGCAGAGCAGCCAGCAAAACCTCATTAAAATCAGATTTTCTCTAAGTGATTAGCGCAGGACTACACAGCAAAGCTGCCCGGAGCGCAGGGCAGCATATGCACACAGGTTGGGCAACAGACCTGCGGCAAGAGCATGAGGCATTGTGTACACACAGGCTGGGGGACAGCTGCCACATGGGCTCCTACACACTAATTAAAGAGGCCAGGAAATCGCCTCGGCCATCTCCTGGCACACGTATCAGGGCCTGTACATGCTCAGTGTACCATGCCCTAGAAAGCAGAGCTGTCAGACAGGATCCACTGCAGATTCATCCTCCTACAGACAGCAGCGAAGGGATTCCTGTTAATGTCCTGGCCACGGACAACACGTGAGGGAGAGGTGGGTGGGTGGGACCGTCCCACAGACTTTGGTTGTGACTATAAGATGACTGGGCCGGCGTCAGGACTCTAGTCATAGACAAAGTCACACTGCAGAGGCTGATTCTAACGATTCATTTCTTGATGGATAAAAACAGGCCCCAAGCGAATGGACTGCAAGACTTGAGTTTTCCTTACTTTGCACAGGAAGAGGACAAGCTTCCCACGTTACTAACCCCAGAGGAGGAGTCTGGGCCCAGTTCAGATGACTACGCTCGTGGGTGCAAGATGTGGAATGCAGCATCTTCATGACGTTGCCGATCTCCATCCCCCTGGCATCCGACAGAGGCCCCTCCCACACACTGCCCTCTGCGACCTCGTCAGTCGTTCCCTTGCTTCACCACTCATTCTCTCCTCCTCCCCTAGCTGCACTGCCCCTGCCTCCTGAACGTACCTCAATGATGCGGTCTTGCGGACGTAGCCCTGACGATTCAGCTGGCGAGTCTGGGTCCACGGCCCGGACGTACTGCCCCGGCTTGGTTTTGTCACTGTGGAGGTTGAATCCGTAGCCGTTAGGGCCCTTCTTCATCGGACAGAGACGAGGCCGCAGCTCTTTCTGCCGGGAAGGAATGCACATGAAAGCGGTGGTTAGTAGTCACTTACCCTGCCTCCAGCCCAAGATCAGAGACTCAGCCCAGGCCTGATTCGGCACCCGTCCGGAAGCAATATGGTCTCACAGGACTGGGAGCCAACAGCTCTGCATTCCAGTCTTAGCCCTGCCTGCCATCAACTAGGTACATAGCACTGGAAAGTCAGTCTTTGTGTCTCCAGCTCCTACAGTATGTCTACACTGCGATGTAAGCCCAGGGTTTGAACTCTGGCTCAAGCCTAATCCCCCTGCCATCTACACACAAATTGCCCTAGCTCAGGACTTAGACCCAAGGTCATAGGACCCCACGGGGTTGGAGGTTCTGAGCCTGAGTCAAAGTGGGACCCAGGGTTCAAGCCCTATTGCTTTGCAATGCAGACACAGCCCCACTGACTCGTGCTCTGGGAGTCCACCAAAAGCATTCCATAATCCCACGGGCTGACTTTTTTTTGTCTCCCAGACAGTCAAATTTTCCCACACTGCACCATCAACTAGGGACTAAAGAGGCCACATTTTAGGAGGGTGCAAGAAAGTCTGGGATACGGGTGGTTGGACTCGGGCCCATACAGTGCAGATGCTGGAACCCCAGGCTAGGACCCAGGGTTCAACAACAGGTGTTACAAATGCGTGTAGACGATCAAGTCCTAGGTTAAAAAACCCAGGGTCTGCTAACTTGAGTTCTACTATACCTGGGCTTCCCTTGCCGTGTAAACATATCCCTAGTCTGTAAAACGGACCCAGGAGTTAGCTGCATCACAGAGGAGTTGAGTACTAATTTCTATTAAGTGTTCATAAAGTGCTTTGAAGACACGAAGTGCAGGGTGTATTATATGAACACCCTTTCCTCTCCCAGGGGGGGCGCCCTCCCTTCCCTGGCCTGTCCCACAGATGGACGACAGCACTCACGTTTCATTACTCGGCTGTTCACCTCCAATTGCTGGACCCAATGTTGCTTTAGAAGCAATTAGCACATGCGGGTGGAGGAACCGACATGCCCACCTGGCCTTGAAAGGCAGGCGGCTGCAGTTACTGAAGCCAAACAGATTACAGAGCACGGGGATTCCTTTAGAGAGGGATTCAAGCACTCCCAGTGCTGCCCAAACGGACTCAGACCCCAGCTCTGCGCTGCTGTTCAAATGGCCAGGCAGGCGAGCATACAGCAAGGTCAGGCCAGAGACTACATCAAAGTGTTCTGTACACAGGAGCCCCTTCCAATGCCCGAGCTTAGAGGACAGACCCTCCCTGTTCACACACGCACCCTCTCTTTCATACAAGCACAATCCCCCTTTAGCGGATTTCTTTCCGGGACTTAGGAGGTGTTGAGAGTATCCGAATGAGCTGTAAAGGGGAACAGATTGCGCTGTGTCGGACTACACACAGATACAAGTTGTGGACTCATCTCCCTGGACAGCTTCTCCCGCAGAGAGGCATATCAGGGACTCTCAGGTGCCGTTTCTACCCATTCCCACCTTAAACGCTCCATTGTCCTGAACCCTTCCTCCACATCAAATCAGATAACAAGGGAGCAGTGTCAGCAGGGCAACTTCCCACCACCCCAGCAACTCAGACCCTCTTGGATCAGTTTTTGGCCCTTCTCTCAATGCCAGATGCTTACTCCGAGGAGCAGAGCCTGCCTTCCCCCCTGCTCCTCACCCCGGGATATCTCCGAAGGGCTGAAACCCCGCGGGCTGCACCGTGGCATGAAGAGGCGTTACTCGGAAACCTTCCCTTCACCGAGAGGCACACAGCAGCTTCTGCACCTGCACTGGCAGCGAGCACAGAGCAGCTGGCCTCACAAGCTTGCTACGATTCCTGCATGAGCACTGGAGCCCATTTCCCTCCTCGTGGGGCCTCCGAGTCAGTCAGGTGCGACTTCACCAGGAAACATATTTAGTTTCCCGGGAGAATGGGGTTTTAGCATCTAAAATAACAAGGGCTTCTGGCTCAATGCCTGACAGGGCAGATGGATTCTCTGGCTCTACTTCTAGCTGCAGAGACATTCTCAGCTTGTCTCGAACGACGTCCAATCGACAGGCAGATGCTCTGGATAATTCAGCCCACAGTGTGGACTCAATGCTATTCGATGATGCCCAAGTAGCCAGGACAGCAAGACACCCACTTCATCCCATCTAGCCAGGAGCTTGCATCCCAGCCCATCAAGCAGAACTGGCTAGAGAGAGCCACCCGTGGAACAGCCAGATTTAATTACTAACTCACATCTAGAAACCGCACCCTGAAAAACTCCTAGGACACAGAGCAGCAGCCTGTCTGCTCAGCCCACAGGTCACCACGAACACATCACCATTAGCCTCATCTCCAAAGCCCTTCATGGAATCAGCCCTTGCTCCCTGAGAGCGAGTGCATCACCCGCTCCATGGCCATGATCTCCTGCAATAGCTACCTTCCACCAGAACTGTGGAGCCACCCCTTTCAGAACAAATGGCAAAACTCAAACCCTGACTTGGGTTTCCCTCAGCAAGATCTTTACACACACACACACACACCCCCCCAAGGTACTCTACTGCCTAGTCAAGCTAGTTCTCCATCTGCTGGGAAGCAAGAGGTTAAAATTATTTCTCTTTTCAATACGTGGGAGGTGCTCAGACACAGTGATGGTGCTACACAAGTACCACAGGGTACTTCCAGCTCCTGGCTTGCACCCCCTTCCCCTGAGAGTTATTAAAACCAGGCAAAAGTCTGAATAGCCCCACAACATCAGTGGCCCAGAAGAGATCCATCTGCCAGACATCTCTGAAGAGCTGAAGCAAGCCCATCTCTGGAATTAGATTCCTCATGTGCAGTCAGACCTCTGCTAAAGGAGAAACATCAGTTTCCGGTGTCACTCCAAGCTCAACCTCCCCTCCACCCCTCCCTCCAGTGTCCTCCACTCCCTTTCTATTGCATGCCAATAGCCACGCTGCTGGATACAACAGAATTTAGTGGCCCAGCTTGGTGGGTATGCGGGTCACAGCCAAGTCTGTGTTTATTGAAACCAGCGTTATATTTACAGTAAAGTTCTGAGGGGGACAAGGGTGGGGAGGAGGTGGAGGATGAAGTGACTATCAAGCTTCATTGGCCCTCAAACCAGACAGACCAATTACCTGTCCTGAAACTACCCACCAGCAGTTCAGCAAGAACAGAACAATCAGTTAAGGAACAGCTTTCCCTGAAGGATCTCAGAGCACATTAGTCGCACTTAACATCTGGGTAATGTAGGTGCCACATTACAGATGGTAAAAAAGGCAGACAGCTGGGGGCTTGCTTAGAGCAGTGGTTCCCAAACTGGGGTTTGTGAACCCCTGGGGGTTTGAGAAATGTTACAAGGGGTTCTCGGGGGAAAAAATCCCTAATGGCAGACAGAGCTGTCCCTAGGCACCCCGGGGCCAGCAGCCTGGAGCCCCTGGACTTCCAAGAGCTAAGCAGATCAAAGCAAGCATATCTATCACACTGAGGAGATTTAAACTTCAAGACTCCTTAGGAGAAATGGAAGGGGAAGTGGATATTTTTTGCTGTTATTAAAATTAAATAGGCAGCTAGTGTTGTTTTTAAAATTATTATGAAGAACAAGTTTAAGCTTTGTTGTAACGTGCGTTGTTTGCCTGGACTGCTCAAGACCTGAATGCTTGTGTAGGAGGAACTCTGAGTTGGCTTCTTAAATACCTTCCTGCTGTTTCACATCTGATACTCCTTGATGAAACATAGGAGCCTTGTCTTATAAACAGGCTTATTCAAAGTGACACAAGCTACGAAAGTGAGATCTTGGAAAAGTGTTGCCGTTTTCATAATGTAATAAAAATACTGTAATGAAATAATAAATAGTGTGTAATAAGAATGTCATAAAAAAACAAAATTTTACATTTCCAAGATCACTGATTTTATAATTTATACTCAGGTAAAAGAGAAAATCCCTGGAAATATTCATTTTTAGGACGGGGTTCACGAGACTTGACATTTTAGTGAAAGGGGTTCACAGGTTAAGGGTTGGGAACCACTGGCCTAGAGCAACTCAGCGAGTCTTCAACTGAACGCTGGTGTCCCAACAATGCCAAGTCCCCGCTCTAACTACTAGAGGAAACTCTCAGTGACTGCAAAATTTGAGAAGAGGCCAAAGTATGGTGCAGTCAACACAGGTGGTAAAACAACATTTCTCAGGAGACACAAAGAATATCCAGCTCCCCTGAGATTTAGAGTGTCCCCCACCCCACAGCCTTCCTCAACCGCCTTTATGTGGAGATCAAAACTGCTTCTGAAGCAGCGTCTTAGTGAGGAACAGACTCTAGACATGCCTGTTGACACTTGCCCCCAAATGCCGCACGACGGCAGACGGATTTGGAGCTGCTCGTAATAATCTGTGAATACTATTAACCTGGCCATTGTCTGCTTCGTGCATAGACTGAGTTAATTCAACAGCAGCACTGTCACGAAATGCACCCAGGAAGCGTGGTGCGGGAGGTGGAACAAAATATACACTTCTCAGAAAGAGCCTCTGTGATTCAGCAACCTCTTGTGCTAACTGGCAGAGGGCATGGGAGGCACAGAGCTTTTCATGGATCCCGAGTCAAGTACATGTACAATAATTCACCAAAGGGTGGCAATGTAAGATCTATGCCAAGAGCTCACCAATCAGCATAAACATTGCTGAATGTGTGTATGGATAATTACAGGTTTCAGAGTAGCAGCCGTCTTAGTCTGTATCCGCAGAAAGAACAGGAGTACTTGTGGCACCTTAGAGACGAAAGCTTATGCTCAAATAAATTTGTTAGTCTCTAAGGTGCCACAAGTACTCCTGTTCTTTTTGTATGGATAATATTTATGAAGCTATGTGTCTATACTGGAAACTAAAGCATTGAATTGAAGGTAGGTCACCAGGAGGTGACGTGCCTGGGACAGGTTCTGGTAGGCAGGGGGTAGTAGATGCTTATCTCTCGCTCTGGCCATTGTCTCTCTCACAATGGAAGTCTATTAGCACATGTTGTCGCCACCAGCTAATCAAGATTGCAAAATCAACAAGAGATGGCAGAATCTACAAAAAGGAACACAGAGCGGGAGGGTGTCCAGCTTATGTATAAAGCTCAAAGGACTGTTTTGATATATCTGGGGTTGCTGGGAGAGACACCGAATCCTCCACTGAGGAGGCAAGTTGGCAGTGTGGCTGGCCTCAGGAAAAAGGGATCACAGCCTGCCTGGCTGAAAAACCACCGAAAGGTCTCTGGAGTGAGCCTAGCTCTATACGGCTAGGTCTACACTGGGGGGGGGGGGGAGAGGAAGGGGGGTCGACCTAAGATACGCAACTTCAGCTATGGCTTACCTGGCTGTGAGGATGGCGGCGAGTCGACCGCTGCCGCTCCGCCGTCGACTCTGCTTCAGCCTCTTGCCGCGGTGGATTTCCGGAGTCGACGGCAGAGCATCAGGGATCGATTTTATCGCATCTTCACTAGACGCGATAAGTCGATCCCCAATAGATCGATTGCTACCCGCCGATCCGGCGGGTAGCGAAGACGTGCCCTTAGGGTATCTAGTGAAATAAGTCTAGGTTCTAGAATGGGTGTTCTGATTTTATTTTACAGGGAGGTTGTGGAATCTCCATCATTGGAGGTTTTTAAGAGCAGGTTAGATAAACACCTGTCAGGGATGGTCTAGATCAACAGCTCTCCCAGCCCAAGGGAGGCATGGGAATGTGTCAAGTGAGGCACAAGCTGTGTGCTTGCCCTTTTAAACAAACAACAACAAAAACTAAAGAGCTCCGTTAGCCCTGGCTGGGTAGGGCTCATGCGGGAGGGCTGTGCACACCCGGGAGGCAGGGATAAAGTGGACAGCCGGAGCCCAGTTGCCCTGGGGCTGACAGCTGGAGCCCCACCATGCGGGTTTGGGCTCTTCTTCCCCCACCGAGAGGCAGCCTGGGCTCGGGCTCTTCTGGAGGTGGTGGGGCTCCAGCTGTCAGCCCCAGGGTGGCAGCAGCCACACAGAAGTAAGGGTGGTAATGGGGCACTAAGTCGGATATTGACAAATATCACTTTTCACATTGCCACCCTTACTTCTGTGCTGCTGCTGGGAGAGGGTGGGGGCACGTAAAGGACTGCAGACACAAAGAAGGGCCCGATCAAATAAGTTCGAGAACCACTGATCTAGATAATACTTAGTCCCTTGGGGGGAAGGATAGCTCAGTGGTTTGAGCATTGGCCTGCTAAACCTAGGGTTGTGAGTTCAATCCTTGAGGGGGCCACTTAGGGATCTGGGGCAAAATCAGTACTTGGTCCTAGTACTGAAGGCAGGGGGCTGGACTTGATGATCTTTCAAGGTCCCTTCCAGTTCTATGAGATAGGTATATCTCCATATATTTATTTAGTCCTGCTGTGAGTGCAGGAGACTGGACTAGAAGACCTCTCGAGGTCCCTTCCAGTCCTACAGCTCAATGGTTAGACAGAATCACAGGTCTCCAATATTTCTACTTGCTGTCATTTGAATCTCCTCTTTGTTAAACAGACATTTACTGGTTTTTACTACGAACTTACCGAAGTGCCGTATGCTAAGAGGAAGGGTGATCTGAGATGGAACCGGTAAACTGGGGAGAACAGCTTCTCTGGGAGCAGTGAATCTGTGGCTGTGCAGTGCAACAGGGGCTGGACACCCCAGGGGGCTGCAGAGGTTGAAACGTGCCCAATGCTAACCTGCAGAGGGACAGTGGAGCCTGTGTAGGCCAAGTGGGGAGGATTTGCGTTGTCTGGGGCCAGCGAAGTCAGGGCGCTGGCCTACAACTGGTAGACACATGACTTCCTTGCACTGAGGGCAGGTGGTAACAAGGTGCCTCAGTCCCGGGTACCCTGGGAAGCGCCCTGCTGCTCACTCTGATGCTCTGATTTCACACCCAGTGGAGCTCAGACTGGGTTTGGACCACAAGCCCATGAAACCAAAAGCAAAGAACTTTGGCTGGATTGGAAGAGTCCCTCCAGCTCAGGGGGACAGAGAGCTAAGGCGAACCCAGACTCCAGAGGTCAGGGGCCTGAGCTAAGACAGGCCTGTCTAAGACACTAGTAAGATAGACCTGCATGTAGCCACCCTGTTCTGAAATCCTCTCTCAGTAAGGTTACTCTTCACTCCTGGGGTTAAAGGAACAGTACCTTTGCTTTAAGAAGGCTGGGTGGGTCACTGCACTTATTGCCAGTCACAAGCTCCTGAAGGGAAAATTTCCAGGTGCCGGGAAGCATGGTTGATGCCTAGGGCCGGTAGCCCAGGACTTGGCCTTAGGCTCCCTCTGCATTACAAGATAGGGGTATGATTCCCAGTGTGCATAGACAGACTCGTGTGAACTCACCTGAGCTAGCATGCTAATGTAGCTGCGGTAGCATGGGCAGTGGTGGCATCATGCCAGCCGCCCTGAGCAGAAACCTGCCTGAATCCCATGGGCATGTCCTTGGGGCTGCTAGCACAGTACTGCCACCGCTGCCCATGCTCATACTACTACTTTAGCGTGCCAGCTCACAGGAGACCGGGCACGAGTATGTCTGTAGAACCCAGGAATCAGACCACCAGCTCATAGCACAGGCTTAGCCTAAGAGTGGGAGAATTGTGTGGTCCCACCCAAGTAAAACCACAGAGTCTTATCTGTGGGGATGCCCTCAAAGACCAGAGAAGGGTCAGAGATGTAGCTAGCCCTGTAACCATAACAGCGACCATCTGATTTGGACAGTGATCTAGACAGTGTAAAGCAAACCCTGCACAACACCCCAGGCTCTAGCTTAGACGCTAGGAGGCTTAGTGTCTGCAAAAGCACTTAGTCAAATGACAACAGGACTTGGCACAACACCCCCCTCTCCCACCCGTAAGGGCTGATATGATCAAACACTGGGCTGGCGCCCATGCTGGCTTGGGGATTGCAGCACCATTTCCCAGCACTTGCAGCTGTCATCCTCTGGACCTGGGCGTGGTGGTAAATCCCTGACCTACCTACCCATCATACTTCCAGCGTTCCCTCACTGCGATACCTAGCCACCAACACCAGCAATTAAGCTTTGCATTAAAGTTTATTATTGCAAGCTGCAGGACTGCATTCTGGACTCTGCCCTTTCCCTCCGTCTAGTTAGACTGCTCTTGTTTGTTTATTTTATTTTTTTTAAATATTGATTCATGAGCTTCTGCTGTTGGGAGACTTGTTCCCACTGGCTGAACAAGTTGTGCCCCTGCTTCCAAAATGCAGCCTCTTGCTCATCAGAGGCCAATTCCCGGTATCCTGAAGTTGCAAAACCAAATAAGCCTCAAGAGGAGTCTAACCAAAGGGACCTCTTGCTGCCAATGCATCCAGCCTGGGATTCACACAAGACTGCTGGAAAGAAGCCTCTCCCCCTGCCTCTGCTGCACCAGCTGGCACAGAGCTCATAAGGCCAGCAGGGCAATGCACTGTGGTTCCTTCATGGTAGTGGTACAGAACAGGGGCCCCAGTCTAACAGTGCCACGAGCAGCGCTCAGTTTGCCTCTTACCGAGGACAAATCACAGCAGAGTCTTGAGCAAGACGTCACGTTTACCGGATCTCCTGCCCCAGCACGTTGCCAGCGTGAGAGAGATGGCTCCACTCTGTGTGTGTGCGCGCGCACACACACACACACACACACACACACCCCTCCCCGCTGGCAGAGGCAGCAAGTTACTTCCCACCGATAACTCCGAACAAAGCTGGGAGGCCGGGTTATTCCCACCACAGGGAGCGCCCGGAGCCAGGAGGCGTGGGGAGAGGACTTTGCACAGGCATGGCTGGTGCGGCCGAGTCCCGTGGGCAGTTTATAAATAAGTCATTAATATATTCATTACATTTCATCCTCTGAAAGGCAGGATCCCTCATTAACTCAGGCCTCACAACAAGCCTGCCCAGCAGGGGGTCGGGGCTAAACAGGGCCTTTGAAGGGGATGAATTTAAAGACCAGAGTTTTTCTGGGGGGTGGGGGGAAAGAACTTTATGAGCCGCTGAAAAATTCATTCCATCTCCTCCCCCCAACCCCGGGCTATGGAATGTATTCCCCAGCGCCAAGTTCACACCGGTCATTTCCCTGCGCTGCCCCCGCCACGGCAGGGGCTGCATTTCTAACGGGCCTCCCAACTGGTTTCATTCAGCTTCAGAATTGAAGGGCCTGGGGCCTTTTCAAAGACAGGAAGGTAAGACAACACCCCCCCACAAAGGACACTAAACCAAACCCTCTCCTCTGAACGCTGAGCCTACCCCCTGTTGTTCTCAGGCAGCTCAGTGGCCAAGAAACCATTTCGACCGCTTGGATTTTTTTAGCGCATCTCTATCTGCCGTGCTCAGTGCAAATCTACTCCCATGAGAACGCAGCACTTCTGCTGCAGTCTCTGGAGACAAAATGTATATCCTGCCACCATATCCATGGGGCTCCCCACTTCCTGTGGACACACTCAGCCGGGATCCCCAGAGGTGGGCATGGAGGGATAGGTTAAGGCAAGATCCAGAGATCCTAGATAGGGAGGGGACCCACAAATCCAAGATAGCCCAGGGCAGGGCTACTATCAGACAGTGGTAAACGCTGCCCTGGGGACTGGGGAACAGGAGGGAGCATTGGCAGAGCAGGGAGCTTGGAGTGCTGCTTTTAGAAAGGGAGGGAGGCTTTGTTGGAGTTGGATGTGGGCCTCATTTAGCCCCAATCCACCTTTGTGGGCAGGCTGTATCTAGAGCAGGGGTGGGCAAACTTTTTGGCCCGAGGGCCACATTGGGATTGCACAACTGTATGGAGGGCTGGATAGGGAAGGCTGTGCCTCCCCAAACAGCCTGGCCCCCTCCCACTTCCCGCCCCTTGACTGCCCCCCTCACAACCTCCCACCCATCCAACCTCCCTGCTCCTGGCCCCCTCAACACCCCCTCCCGGGATCCCACCCCCTTATCCAGCCCTCCTTGCTCCCTGTCTCCTGACTGTCCTCCCAACCCCTATTCACATCCCTGCCCCGACAGGCCCCCCCCAGGACTCCCACTCCCAACCCTCCCTGTTCCCCGTCCCCTGACCGCCCCCCCCCAAAACTCCACCCCATCCAACTCCCCCTCCTCCCTGACGGCCCCCCAGAACCCCCGCTCCCTTACCCAACCCCCCCACTCCCCGCCCCCTTACCAGCAGCAACAGCTCGCAGCCGCGAGACCTGGCCAGAGCCAGCTGCACTCCCCATGCTGCCCAGCGGGAGCGGCTGGCCAGAGCACAGCCCGCATGACTGTGGGAGAGGGGGGCCAGCAGGGGAGGGGCCAGGGACTAGGCTCCCTGGCTAGGAGCTCAGGGGTCGGGCAGGACGGTCCCACAGGCTGGATGTGGTAGTTTGCCCACGTCCGATCTAGAGCCAAGCCAGAGGCTGATTGTACATCAGCCCTTGACCGACGCTCCAAAACCACTCAGCACTCTCTTAGCCAAAGATTTTAAACTGTGCAGCTCTCTTGGTTTAAGTGTGGGGGAGAGTGGGTGTCTGCCCACCGTGGATCAGATCTCAATGTAAAAACTCTTCTAGACTTAGGGTAAGATCTTCATATGCTCCAAGGTTCCATCGAAAGTCAGTGGGACTTAAACTCCAAAGCTACTTCAGCACAGACAGGGTGAGACTGTTTGTACTCATAATAGGAAGCTGGACAGGCCTCTTGGTGAAGGAGGTGCCGATCGCCATTTGCAACAGGCATGGAACAGAGTTGCTGAACTTTTTGTCCTGTGTTTGTTCAGTTCGTTGCACAGTGGGGCCCTGCGCCATGACTGCGGCTCATGGGTTCTGTTGCAATACAAGTAATAAATAGCAACACCTAGATATGAAGGTGTCCTTCACCATAGTATTGAGCGTAACGCTTCACCTGACCAGTGCCAGCAGTCACAAACAAGCTTTCAATCTCGAGAGCGGGGCTTGTTCTCCAGAATGTAGGACAATGGTCTGGAATGACACAGTTTAAGAGAGTAATATGGAAAGCTACAAATGAAGGGGTATCTTCTCTTACAGAACTTTTTCCTCTACCTGTAGTCCCACACTTCAACATTCCCAGCAAAAAGTCATCTGGGGCTTCTACTTCCCGGTTCCTGCTAACCACCATCCCCACTGTAGCCATACTCTCATCTTAGCATATAGCCTTAGCGCCTTCATGGAGTGACACCATCCACACAACTTGTTAACCTGGGCAACTTACTGCCATAGGTTAGTAGGATTGAAAGGGGGTTGGATTTGTTATATGGATAATGAAGATATCCAGTGACATATGATTTTTTTTTTTTAATTAACACTATAAACCCTCATGCCGCAGCGCACAAGCCAACCACTCAATGACAGGGCTGGTTAGGGACTCCCCACTATGGGCAGCGCATTCCACCACCACCCATTGTGAAATTTTTAACACCTTCCTCAGAGAGGAAGGATGGACCAGTTAGAACACTAGCTTGGGACTGACTTGGGAGACCCAGGGTTAGTTCCCTGCTCCACCCCAGACTTCCTGTGTGACCTTGGGCAACTCACTTAGGATCAGATTCTTACGAGAATTTAGGCACCCAATTCCCATAGTTATGAGCTAAGTACCCAAACACCTTTAAAAGTCTCCCCCTTAGGCTCTCTATGCCTCCATTCCCCATTTGTAAATGGAAGCTAATACTTCCTTACCTCACCGTGCACTAGAGGTGCTCAGATGCTACCAGAAGGGGAACCATATAAAGGACCTAAGACTAGACTAGACATCCTCCGAAACACCTGGCACAGGTGGCTGTCAAAGATGGGATGCTGGCCCAGTGGTCTGACCCAGTATGGCAATGCCTACGTTCCTAGAATCCTCCTCCTTTGAGGACAGTTCTAGGTTACTTTTTTTTTTAAGCTGTTACAATCAAAGACTAATTTCCTTTCCCCTTAATTCCTGCTACATGTTGACTTGCCATTAAAATATTTGATAAAGAAGCTGTTGCCCATTTTGCACAAGGAACAATCCACTATCTAAAGGTCACCTTCAAACAGGGTCTTTGATCCACCTTTGTGACCACTAGGATTGTTGTTTGTGTTACTAAAAGCAGTCTCAGCTCCCCCAAACTCTAAATTCCCTTTAACCATCAAACGCAAAACAAGCTTTACCATACAAGTTCCCTTTCTTCATACCAGTCAGCCAGCTAAACCGGATGCCGTGCATGCCTTTCAGTTCCTTGTTGTATGCCAAGGAGCGTATTGCAGTTGTTCCTGTGATACAGCAATCAACGTATAGGAGGTGCAAGGTGACCATTGTCAGATTCTGTGAAACATGCAGGTTTGTATTGTGTTGCATTTAACAAACAGAATGGCAACATGCTAGAAGGGGCAGAGGTCAGGGTGACCATTCATCCTGATTTGGGGGATTTCCTCACTTGAGCGCTACAGCTACCATCTACACGGCACTGCATCCTAGAGGCCTCATTGAGATTCCCCCCTCCCTCGCCCCCGTTGTGCTAGGCACTATAAGGGACAGTCCCTACCCCCACAAGAGCTTAGAGTCTAACAAGGTTGATATTCTCAACCTTCGCGTTGCATTAGTGCTCAGTTTTGTGCCTGGAGCCTACCGTACCAAAATGCATACTAGGGCCAAAGTCTCCTAGGTTGACCACACCTGGCTCTTCGCCCACATACTGTATCAGGAAACGCCTTGACAGAGAAAGAGGGTGAGGCAATGTCTTTTATTGAACCAACTTTTGCTGGTGAGAGAGAGAGCTCTTCCTCTGTGTAGCTCCAAAGCTTCTCTGTCTCACCAGCAAAAGTTGGTCCAGTAAAAGATGTAACCTCACCTACCTTGTCTCTCGAATATCCTGGGACCGACACTGCTACCACAACACTGCAGGAAAACACCTTTGACAGAAACCCACTATGCCCACAGTGCCCCTTCAAGATCCCTTAAGGTGCAAGATGCTCTGGCTTCTTGCCCTGCACACTAATCTCACTACAATGCCATGCTCTGAGCAGAACGTACCATGACAAAGAACAAACAAGCAGAACAAGTTCCTTCAGAAATACGGTTTGCTTTTGAAACAAGAGATGGGCTCTTCCTCCCGTCTCAGATTCCTCCTCCACAGCTGAGGCTCAGGGTTTGACACTGGTTAAGCAATAAATCCCAGCAAAAAAAGAAGGGGCAGCAAGGACTCCAGCACTCATCCTCTGGGCCCATGCCCACACCCTCAGGAGTTCTAGGGCACAGGCAAGAAAAGACTCAACCCTCGGAAAGACCTTCCCATTGCTAAGACTGAAATTCCCACTGACACAACGGTGCAAAGGAAGAGCTGCTGAACCCTCCCCCACCCTCTCAGAAACCCACACAGACTCTTCCTTCCTGAGCACGTCAAACTATCAGCAAGAGACACATGCAAGGACACCTCCTTTCTCCCTGCAGAACAGGGCGTCCCTGTGAACCCAGCATCACGGAATCCAGGTGCCAGTCTAAATCAGATCAGTGACACACAATACACTTCACTTTAGGTCCCCACTGTAACAGGCTCTTACCCTTGGAAAGCTGGATGCCTGGGGCCTAGCCAACCCTGATTACTAAGGAGCCACACCTGGGTGTGCATCAGCTGACTTCCCTATCAAGAAGGGCAGGAGGCTACTGTAAAGTGGGGGGGGGAAGTTCAGGAAGCTGTGGCAGAGACTGAGGAAAGGCTCCTGCGGGGAGGACCCAGAGACCGGTAGAGTTGCCCCAGTGAGGAGGGCTAGGAGTAGCCTGCTAAAGCAGGAAGGCCCTGAGATACCAGGGGAGTTTGAGGCTGTGCCCAGCTTAAAGATGGAGGGAAGATTTTGGGATTTCAACTTAAACTTGAAGTTAATAAACTAGACCTACAGGAGGGCTGCGGTTATTGAGATTTGTAAAAGCCTGGTTTGGAATTTATCGAGGAACCAAGAGGGAAAACTGAGGCAAGGGGCCACTTGCAGAGCTGCCCTGAGGCCACCTGAGAGGAGGCCACTCATTTCCAGCAAGCACGTACCTCTCTCTAACATTGACACTGGATGCCTGTGCCCACATTTAAACCATTTCCCAACACTTAAGACCAGAGAATTTGTAGCCACCTGGTAAGTATCAAGCTCACCCAAGCTACAGATTGGCTTGGGGTAGTACCCAACATGCTTTCTGATATTATTTTGAAGAGGCCTTTCCTGCACTGAAACTGTGCTAGCAGGTGCTCTGCCGGAGAGCTGGCCCATCACAGTTCTTGAGTCTTTGCTTGACAGCAGTTTTGTAACCCAGGTGTAATTCATGAGGTTCAGCCTCCACTTTGCATAGGGCCTTATTAACAGTGGAGTGCAGCTGGCTGCTTGAATTACCCACTTGCAGCCTGGCTCTGTACAACACAGAGATGCAAAAGGCGTCTTTGCAATGCGCAGTTGTACTGCACAGTTCCGAACAATCAAACTGACTTGAGATGCATTTTGTGCTCCTCCACGTCTGCTCTGTGACTGAGGAGAGAGTTTCTTAGCATTCTAGGTAGAGATTTTAGCTTCACCGTTTCTCCCTGCTTCTAGGTTTCAAAAGCCAGGTGGGAAGTCAGCAGCGATTCACCCTCATTCCTAGCCATCCCTCGCATGATATCCTCATGAGAAACTCATTATTCCATTACCTAGGGGATCGCACGTGGTACAGAGAGAGCTGCAGTTTAACACTAGCTTGAGAGATGAAGGTCCCAGGAAGCTGGATGGCTGCTTGAGTTGGCGGTGTTGCTGAAAGCCTCACTACTGTTAAAATCTGCACTCTGTCCGCTGTCAAGATGGGGCAAGTACAGTCTGCAACAGGTCAGGATGCAGCATTAGCAGCTGCCGCCTGGCTCAGAAAGGAACATGTGGTTTTCAGACACCCACATGTTGCTTCAGCCCTTGGCAGGAAGCGCAAATGCTACGAGCAGAAAGTCGAGCACAGCCCACTACTTAGAGTTGTGCCTCAAGTCGTTATGCAAGTAGTTGCTCCTATGGTCCAGCCTCTGCTGCAGCCTGAGAGGACACAGTCTCTCTTGACCCTACGCATAAATAGTAGGGCCCAATTTGGGCTCAGTTTAGTCCTTCTGCAAAGAGAACCAGCCCCCTCCCCCCCCCCCCCCCCACTTCTCCCCGTGGCAGTTTTATTGTTCACTTTGCTGAGTCAGCTCCTGTTACAACAGTTATTATGCAAATAATCGTCTGCCCCCTTGAGAACCTCGGTGGGGAAAGCAGAAGTGCTGGTCCTGCTAAGTAAATGGCTGCAGTCTCAGCTCTGCAAGGCCAGGGACGCTGGACCACTGAACAACTTCCACAGCCTGTCTTCTCTAGTGCTTGAGTTTCAAAGGTGCTGAGGGCCTGCAGCTTCCCTTGGCTTCAGAGAGAGTTGGGGGTGGGGAGGGGGAGAACAGGGATTTTGGGGTGGGTGGGGGGGAGAAGAGATCAGGCCCCAAGCACCAGGAATAGGACTTGAGAGTTTCTAGTTCTACAGTTTATAGTCCACCCTGGTATTTTTATTGTGTTTATCATATTGATTATGAATCATTCCACTGCCCTTGAGAACTTTGATGGGGGAGACTTATCAAGTTGTTACAGCTGCAGGAAATGGAGGGTCAAGTTCAAGGCCATTTGTGTTTATTTAAAGAGCCAGTTCATATAGTTTTTAAAGAGTCCAAAAGGGGATTGGTGACACTTCTGGCCCAGTTGCACTAACAAAGCATGTGAACCTAAGTTTATAAGCAACGTTGCACCTATGTGCCAAGTTACATACTGGAATAAGCTAACTCTCGTGGGCTAGGATCACACCAGTGTGACAGCTGGAGTTTCTCCCCTCCCCAACATAAGGCCTGGGGACAAGCCAAGAACATGTTCAGCTCTTCAGGGAGTCTTGCATATCACCTTAGAGTGTCCCAGTTTGGACAAATCTGAGCAGAGGGTTGAGGTAAAATTTTCAAAAGCACCTCAGCGACTTACAAGTCTAAGTTTCATGGACTTTCAGTGAGAAGGAGGCTCCTAAGTCACTTTTGAAAATAGGACTTGCCTCCAAGTGATGGAGGAGGCTTTTTGAAAATGCTATGCTTGTTCCCTTAACCAGCCTGGACTCCCTTTTGAGTTCCCATAGGCTGTGAGGTCTGAACTCTGCCTCAGGTTCAATATTCATCCATTTATAAGATCAGATCTAGGAGCAAGGTCCTGATCACTTGTCCTTAGCAGTCTCATAGCACTTCTCTCAGGACTAAAGATGTACGTCCAGCTCACTGGGGCCAACTCCAATTCGGGTCTCTCTAATTCTGATCCTATGTTCTTCACTTCCTGCCCTAAACTCTTCTTTAGCACCTGTGTATCAGTCAGACAGTGGCTGCCTTTCAGCGGTCAGCAAAGAGGCCCATCAAGAGGACTGGGTGAACACTTGATTTTTTTCAGTTCGTTGGCAGTGCCAAGAAATAAAAGTTTGGTTCAGGTCAAACCAAATTTAAAAGATTCCAAAAAATTTCAGCCAATCAAAAGAGTTCATCTACTATTTGCTGAACAAAATACAGCCAGCTTTATCCACCAAGTCATCTAGTCCTCCCCTAGGCCGATTTTTTAGGCCTTTGTCCAGTCACATTGGGGGTGTCCCAAGCAATGGGGGCTTCTACTATTTCTCTGTAGAATAATCCACTAGCTCTCCTCATTTCCCCCCATATTCATCCTAAATGTTCCTCTTCTAAATGGAATCCTCTTACTCCTGAATATGCCCCCTTCATATCACTCCCTCCTGGATGTTTACACCCTACCACCTGGAGAAACTTTTACATTCAGATGCTTCAGACAAGGGGTTCCCAAACTTTGTTTGCGGCTTGTTCAGGATAAGCCCCTGGCGGGCCACGAAACACTTTGTTTACCGGCGTGTCCACAGGTACAGCCGCGCACAGCTCCCAGCAGCCGCGATTCGCCGTTCCCGGAGCGCCCATTGGCTGCGAATGGCGAACCGCGGCCACTGGGAGCTGCGAGCAGCTGTACCTACGGACGCTCAGGTAAACAAAGCGTCTCACGGCCCGCCAGGGGCTTATCCTGCACAAGCTGCGAAACAAGTTTGGGAACCCCTGCTATAGACCATCTGTTGTTGCTGGTCTTATAATACAAGTATAAGCTCCTTGAGGCAGGGATCATCTTTTTGTTCCATGTTTGTAGAACGCATAATGGGGTCCTGGCCCTGCCCCGAGACTAAATAATACAGTGAGGAGCACCATAGAAATGCCTATTCATAAATATGCAAAGCTTAATCCATAAATACGCAAAGGTTTTTCAAAGTGCTTTCAGATCCAGCTGGAGGGGAGGAACAACCATCAGAAATGTGCTGCAAGAGTCAAGGTAACAGAGCCCTCCCGCTGCTCCACTCCTGCTACCTTAGGGCTCCCTAGACCTTGCACTGCGAACAGCCCCGGTCTGTCTCAGCTCCGAGTTAGCACAGGGAGGAATGTTTACTCCATTCCAAGGAGTCATGGCATTGCAGGGGGAGGGGAGCCAGACAAAAGCACAAGTGTGTTTGTGGAAGGGGCTCTCAGAAGCAGAGCCCCCCCATCTCTGGACTCTGTTGGCTGAATGCAGCAGGTTTTCCCCCATTCCCTAGAACAAAGTGAGACGAGTACCAACCAGTCAGTGCATGACAGCTTGCCCTCCTGCCAGAACGAGCCTTGAGCTCATTAAGCAAATAAAGTCAAGTCCAGCCCAATAAAGCAAATAGGACTCTGACACATGCAAATCTGGTGAGCACTACCTGGAGACTCATCATTAACCCTGACAGGACCCAGAGAACTCCCCACCCCCTTGTGCCCCAGAATACTAGCTGACAGGAGACTCTAAGCAGCTGAGAAGTTAGGACAGGATTCTTCTTGATCCAGTGGCTGAGCCTTGAATTGCTTCCCCCTCCACAGCCACAGGGAGATGAGCAATTCAGGCAAGTGCTACCCAGAAATTATAGGAAGAACTCCTTTCTGTGTCCCACCCAACACCACTTGTATCACATCATGGGGACGCCAGGGGACAGATTTCCAAGAGATCTCAGCTTCCATTTAGGCACCCGACGGAAGTGCAGAGAATTTCAACAGTACTCAGCACCCAGCAGTTCTCATTGTTCTCAATGGGGGGCGCTGGCCTCTCTTGAAAGTCTGGTCCTAGACACAGTTTAATCTTTCCTGCTGAAGCAGAGAGCGGAAGATGAGCTTCCTGGCCTCTGAATGGAGGAGATCACTGGGGAGACTCCCCAGACACACCTGCAGCCAGTCAGTAATCAGCACTGAACAAATGTTGCAAGACTAATACCTTACAGGCCAGATTTTAGCAGAGAGCCTCTAAGCCTCACTGCAGGGAGCTTCCTCCCACCAGCACTGGAAAAAAAAAAAATTATCACTGCCAGCCTCCAGCTCAGTGTTGATCCTTCACTTCCTCTCATGCAGCTCTCTGAAAAAGAGCTCCTTCGGCAACCTGAAGGGGAACATCCACAAACGGATCTTCACTTTGCTATCACGTGTCTAGGGTCCCAGAGGCTAGCCAGGTTATCAGTCCCAGCCCAGGTAGGTTAGGAGTTCCTGCTACCTGTTGAGAAACACTGACCTTCCGCTACGCTGGATGGGCCATGGCGTCTGTCCCATTTTGCAAGCATGTACTTCCTGTTTTGGGGAAGGAAGAGAAACTGCCTGTGATGTTGTGCAGTCTATATGGTTTTATAAAACCATGATAATAAGTGAATATAACGTAACTAGGATATGCTTCATGCAAAAGGTCCCTTTTAAGGTATCATTACAAAGCTTATAATCTACTGAGTGTGATCATCCTATTTGTATAAATGTACCACTCTTGTTTCTAAAACTAGAAGTATAAAATATAACTCTGAGGGCCTATTGTAATTATGTAAAGTGTGGGCCATTAATGATGGTTTGGAATCTTAATGACTCCCATTAACAAGGACCATTGTCTGCAGATGGCTGTGTTTACCTGTTAGTCTTCCTGTATACGTGTGTGCTGGCAAGTGGGCAATGAAGTCTTGCAGTGACATGTGATCATGTCACTTGAACTGGAATCCATCTTTAACCTGGTGCTTTTCCCGTGGGGGGGGTGGAAACCCAGGGGGACAAAGGGTTCCCGTCTTATGCAAAAGATATATAAAGGGCTGGAACAGAACAAAGGGAGAGAGGGATCATCATGAAGAATCCCCTAGCTATCACCTGAGCTGCAACAAGAGCTGTACCAGGGGAAAGAATTGTGCCCAGGCCTGGAAGGTGTCCAGTCTGAGAAAAAGCTTACTGCAGCATCTCTGAGGGTGAGATTATCTGTATTTAGTTTGATTAGACATAGATTTGCGCATTTTATTTTATTTTGCTTGGTGACTTACGTTGTTCTGTCTGTTACTACTTGGAACCACTTAAATTCTACTGTCTGTATTTAATAAAATCACTTTTTACTTAGTAATTTACTCAGAGTATGTATTAATACCTGGGGGAGCAAACAACTGTGCATATCTCTCTATCAGTGTTATAGAGGGCGAACAATTTATGAGTTTGCCCTGCATAAGCTTTATGCAGGGTAAAACGGATTTATCTGGGTTTAGACCCCATTGGGAGTTGGGCATCTGAGTGCTAAAGACAAGCACACTTCTGTGAGCTGTTTTCAGGTAAACTTGCAGCTTTGGGACAAGTGATTCATACCCTGGGGCTGTGTCTGGAGCCAGACGGGAGTGTCTGGCTCAGCAAGACAGGGTACTGGAGTCCTGAGCTGGCAGGGAAAACAGGAGCAGGAGTAGTCTTTGCACATCGGGTGGCAGTTCCCAAGGGGGTTTCTGTGATCCAATCCGTCACACTGCCCTAGTGTGAACTCCCTGCTCCGGGCTTGCATCACATGCCGGAGCCTCCTTTGTCAGCCACCCTGGTGACAGGAGCAGTCTCATTTCCAAAAGACACAGCTAGTTCCGAGTGACAGGGCAGAGGAAGAAGAGATACTGCGAGCCCCATGCCCTGAGCTACTGCCTGATAAAGGAGCCGTATAGTTCTCACCACACTGGCTGTGGAAATGGTCACTGATCAGGGATTCCACCTCCCCCACATACATTCCCTGTGCCCCAACATCCATCTGCCTCGTGCCATGTAGATCAAGTATCTTGTGGACCCCCCTCTTCTCTCAATGCTGCTGTTTCCATGGAGACCTGAACTTTCTGAACCACAGCTGGGTGTTACAGTAACTATCTCGTGGCTCAGCGTCGTTTTGACGCTTACACAAGGTTTTCATCCAAGGGCCTCAAAGAGCTATGGATAATTCATCCATACCCAGGCCTTCATGGTATGCTGAGCCACGGGCAGGGAGATCACACAGTGCACAATTATTTGTCTCTTTCCCAGGTAGCGTGAAGTGACGGATAAGGAGCCGAGTGGACGCCCCCATCCTGAAACAAGCATCGGGGGGACCTACCAGCTTTGGTCACTCTGCAGGGAAACTAGGCCCTACCAGAGGTAGGGATTAGCAGACACCACCACAGGCCGAGCTGGCTGCCTTTGGAACGGACAGACACAAAGTAATCGCACACTCAAGTTGAATGGGATTCACTCGACGGAAGAGCCATGCCCCCAGATTTTCTTCAACAGGGTACTTTGAGAAAGATAGGGAAATAAGAGACACTTTCTGTAAACGATTGTACGAAACCAGAGACAGCCAGAGAACGGCCCTTAAGCATCAAAGAGAAGAGGATTTAAATATTGCTAGAGAGGCAACTACTGTACTCCCCACAGGGACCCTTGTTTAAAGCACAGGGGCAACGGAGCCCTTCTTACCCTGCACATGGGACATTGAGGCATTACAGTCGAGTAATTACTATCAGAACCTGGCCTTGTACCTGCTCCTCCACCCAACATGTTCAAGGGTATGGTAGAGAACAAGGACAATACACCCCCACATCAAACAGTCTCTGCTCCGCCCTGATAAGTTCCTATTTTAACTAACTCCAGTTGGCATAATTTGGCAAAACACCTGCTGATGGAATCTGGCAGTGCAGGCAGTTTTTCATTCCTCCCATCATAATTCATTCTGACGTGTGGCTTTAACTGTCTTGGATCTAAAGCCTGAGTTACGCCTGCATTAAGGAGAGTACAATATGTTTGTCCCAAAGCAAACAGGACTCAGAGCTGTCTAAGGCCCTGGGCACCTTGCCACGATGTAAACATCTTGTTGTCAGGACACTCACCTGATATGGTTGCAACATATTAAAGATCAGTGATAGGGAATGACAGATTTCTGCCCCCTACAGAAAAGAAAGGCAAACTACATCAGTTTCTTCTTTCTTCCTCTCCCAAGTGGAGAGGGAGGGAGGCAGGGATAGCTCAGTGGTTTGAGCATTGGCCTGCTAAACCCAGGGTTGTGAGCTCAATCCTTGAGGGGGGCCACTTGGGGATCTGGGGCAAAAATCAGTACTTGGTCCTGCTAGTGAAGGCAGGGGGCTGGACTCGATGACCTTTCAAGGTCCCTCCCAGTTCTAGGAGATGGGATATCTCCATTTATAAGTGACATCAAGAGAAGATTCCTCTCATTTTAATGAGGTAAGATGAACAAAAACTTTTACCCCCTGCCCAGTCCGAGGGGAAGTGATTCTCGCTCCCCTCAGAGGGCCTGGCAAAAGCCACTTGAGCCCTGTAAGAATCCCATTTGTGGGATATCCAGTAGTACAGAACCTTGCTATCAGCAAGTCTGAGCAAGAGCTGTCTGGGCCAAAAGGCCTGAAATTTTCCATCCGTTTGTGCAAAGGACATTTGACACAGTGGGGCAAATGGCCAAAGGGGAACATGTGTTCTGGCTCCAGGCTAAAGTCCAATATGAGGAACAATTAGTAGAACTATCATTCTTCAGCAGTTAACAGCAAGAATGTTAGCTCAGCAAAGGCACCAAAGTCCATCCACTCCCTCCTATCACTGTCTCCAATTATCTCCTTAAGAACGCCCTGCTCCTCCTCTCACACCAGCTGTTTTATCCCGTAATTAGGACCTCCCTCCACAGAGTCCAAGTCTAAAGCTCCCAGAACCTCTCTCTAGGCCCCCACCGGTTGTCTTCTAGCATTAAGAAAACCTCTGACAGGTGACCCCCCTGTAGACCATACTTTGAACCTCTAAATGCTCTAGAGCTCTCAAAATAGTGTTAGAGGCCTGACCTTTACAGGTGCTGAAAGCCTTCAACTCACAGAAGATGAGTGGAGTTTATTTGAGACCACATCTGACCAATATGGTTATATAGTGATAGTTCAACCCTTCACTTTGATGAGCCATTTTGTCCTATTTATATCCTCAAGTGTTTGATAATTAATCCCTCTCAGCTCTCTTCTTCAGCCTGTGAGAGTGATGGAGCCAGCCATCTCCCAAGTGTCAATGAACCAGATGTCTCTCCTCACACCCTTGAATGCCAGTGAGCAATGCACCTGCCATGTCAGCTATAGGATTTTATACCAGGTAAATTTATCCTGATCAGAAAGAGGGACACTGCTTCTTCCAAGAGTTATTTCTTAGATGTTTATTTCTCCATCCCCAGGGAAGATAACCCAGCTTTATTATTTAATGGGATCTATTTAGGAGGTCCACCACAGACTGGTGAAAACATACAGTATTTGTGTAACCCACACTTCTTCTGGGCGGGGGGGGGGGGGGGAAGAGAGAAAGAGAAACAAAACCATCTTCTCTACAGCATTAGCTAACAGCCAGTTGGCTTTTAGCTCATGTTGTAGAGGACCCCAGTTCCATCCCACCTGCTGACGACCAGGGTCTGTCAGCATTACATTTGCAACAATGTACATATTTTCCATTACGTAAATAAATATTCATTAGGTCATGAAGCCAGGGCATCCATTAGAAGCTACTCCAAGTAGGTAATGGGCAATTATTTTCAGTTCCAGAGTCTCTTCCCCTCCACATCTTCTCTCTACTGTGTTTCCATCTGTATTTCTACTAAAATATTGTAGAAGACAGACATTTCTGAATTGATAAGTTTCCATATTTCAAGACTTGCAGTCAGCATGGATCAAAATTCCCTTCCCCTTTTATTCAGTTTTTATTGTTTCTATGATGGAAGCACCTAGAAGTCTGGTTCCCATCGTTCCAGGCACTTCAAAAACAGAGACAGCCCCTGCCCCAAAGAGTTTACAGTCTAAGCCTTTAGTCAGATGGAGCAGCATAAAGAAACAACGAGAAGATACTGGTCAGTATGAAAAACTGTGGTCACAGCACACCAGCAGCCTGACCATTGTTGAGGTTTTTTGGGAGTTGTGGTGTTTGGTTTCGTTTCTTTAAAAACGTGCATCACAGCAGAGAAGAACTGGGAGGACAACACAGTTCTACCATTTTTCCACCACCTCCTAACTAACCACCAGCCACTGGTTCTCTCTGAGGAGTGCAGCAGGCAGGCATGAAGTCCACAGAGATTTAAGAACTAGATCCTCAGGCCTCAGCTACACACGTGCCCCAAAGTTAAAGGGCCTTAGACACTTACTCTGAGACCCATCTCATCCTGACAGAGGCCCTCATCTCTCTTCCCTCCTCACCAACTAGGAGCTACACAATATGAATGAGAGGGAGAAGCATTCAATCATATATTGATACATGCAAATAGTGGAACTTTAGTCCCATAAGCACTGAGAAGGCAATATCCCTCCCCCATGTGGTTCAACCATGACCCACATCCGTACCTTTAAGAGTAACTATACCATCCTCACTGCAACACTTGAAAAGAAAGTGGATTCTTTTGAGAAGTAACATTATTTCAAACATCCCAACTACAGCAACATGGTAAGATGGAGGCCTGGGGGTTACTAATGAGCAGGCAATGCTTAAAAGAGACAAACAAATGACACTCTGCTGTGAAAAGTAACCATCACAGGTAAAATAAGTAACACATTTAAGAGTATTAATTGTGGGTAGAGAAAGTTTCTACATTTTTCAGGTTTGTTTACTTTGTGCATTTGTACACAATGGGGTCCTGGTCCTTGACTGGAGCTCCTAGGTGCTTCCAAATATTTCCATCAACAACTTTGATTAGTCAGTATCACTGGTTCCCTCATATAAATCAGTTTCTTCTGTTTCTGTCACTCTTTCATATGGCTACAGGAGAATTCCTAAAACTTTTGGATGTAGGGAGGGGTTTAAACCTAAAGAAACTAGAGGAAGGTATCTGGCCTGGATTCCTCTGCCTCCCTCACTTCTTTCTCCCTCATTTGCCCTTTATGTACATGTCTACCTCTGCTTTCCCAACAGGAGGAGGTGCATTTAACAAAAAATTGGAAAACATGATTGTAAAAACTACACAAAGATAGCTTTATGGGCAGATGTAGTACTTGATTATTAGTATTATTTAACAGGCTAGATTTCAAGTTGATGGTGTCTCTTTAAAAGGGGCACTCGAGTTAAAGTTTGGGCTAAAATAAAAGTTTGGGAGGTTTTTTTTTTTAAACCAACCAACCACAGAATTTATTTTCATGGCAACATGAATGTTAGTATTATCTCACGTCCGCACACCCCAGTCATTTCCCTGCAGCATTTGCAACCCAACTATTGCTTCATTTTGTTAGTGCAAGAGAGAGAACCAGAAAGTGACATTGACTAGCAAGGATAAGCTAAAATAAAATTGACCAGTTTATCAAAGCTGAGAGAAATGCAACAGTCTAGAGTGGACCCTGCATTAAAATCAAACTCCATAGAAATTGTAAAAGTTTTTCCATCACCAGTAAGACAGGTCAGGGAACTTTTAAAAACAGAAGACATTTGCCCCTTTAAGGTACACACTGCTCTTTGCACTACAGTACAGAATGGTACCTGGGTCTCCTTCCAGCACAGGACAGCAGAGACTGCACCTGACAGATATGGGGATATAGAGATGCTAGACTCTACCATGGAAATCCCTGGAGCGTGCACAGATGGCACCACCAAGCCACCCAGAGTCCCCCCGCTTCTAAGTTCTCTCCCCCAACAAAAAGCAGCCTGACTCTCCTGCCATGGCAGGTAGGTGCCAGCCCTACATTCAGCTGGCACACAGCAGAAGCGAATGGACTTCCTCACATTTCATAATCAAAGGCGAAGATGGAGTTAACCCCAACGACAAGAACAATCAGCAGAGAGCCTGAATGTGTCAGCGCTTTGAGCCATCCTCTGCATGGAAACTCTATAGGGTATTTGGAGGACCACCAAAGTCAGTTACACTCACCCAGACCCTGCCCCCAACCCCGCACTGTAACTGGCCTCCTTAGTCCCAAACCCGTCGGAGCTCTTCCCCCTTCTGCCTAAGGCCTGGCCCAGCGCGATCTCCCCGACTCCTTTCTCCCCAATACCTGCGGCTTACTCGCTGCTCTCTCCCCGCCCGCAGTTCTCCATTAGCCCCAAGGGCTCGCCCTCCCCTCCCCGGGAATGACCTAGATTTACCCGCTCCGCAGGGTGGCTCTTCTCCTCCCCGTCTGGCATCTCCGCCTGCTCCCTCGGTGCTTCCTCCCTCGGTGCCTCCTGCGGCTCCTCGTTACTTTTCTCCTCCGGTTTCTCCTGCCCCGCGGCGGGCAGCCCGTGGATCATCTCCTCCCGGCACTGGACGCCCAACTTCCGCAGCTGCTCGTCTGTCTCCGGGTCCACCACCAGCAGGCGCACGGCGCCCAGGGCGGCTCGGATGCGGCTCACCACCTGCTGGTGACTCTCCTTCTCCACGTTCTCGCCGTTCACCTCCACCAGCCGGTCCCCGGCCCGCAGCCCCGACGTCTCGGCCGGGGAGTCAGGCTCCACCAGCCGGATGAACTGGCCCACCTTGCCCTTCTCCCCGTGCAGGTGGAAGCCGTAGCCGTTCGGCCCCTTCTCCAGGCGGCAGAGCCGGGGCAGCAACTGCCGCTCGCTCCCCGCCCCGTCACTCATGTTCCCGGGGGAGGGTGGAAAGAGATCGGGAGGCTCCGAGAGGTAGCGATCCCGGGAGCTCGAACCCGTTGCACCCCCGCGAGGATCCGGGCTGATCGCTCCAGCGTCGGCTCTCCGCAGCAGGTGTCCCTGGGGCGGAGTCTCGCACGAGGGGTCCCGCGGGGAGACCGTGTACCAGGAGGGAGACCGCCGCTGCCCGGTACGTAACAAACCAGCCGCACCAATCCCCACCTCACTCTCCGTCCGCGCGTTCCAGAGCCTGTCACCGCCCTTTATAGCAGGGGGCGGGTCCGAGGGGGCTGCGGGGCGACGCCGGGCCAATCGGAGTTAGGCGGGGGAGGAGCTGAGGAGAGATGACGCTACCCATGAAGCCCGGGAGTGAATCCAAGCCTCGAGAAGGCGGGATTATGCAAATAGGAGGAAATAGCCTCGCTCCACCTTCAACGTCTTGGCTGGCTGCTGAGCCTCCCGCCTGCCAGGAAAGTTCTCCGGAAACAGAAGTGTCACAAAATAGCAAGAGTGAAGATTCTGCAGGTCGGGGAACTTCCTTCCATCAGAGACAGGGAGTCTAAGAGGAGCAGGCGCGGGGCAACTTGAGTAACCCTCCCTGCAGCCTCACCATGAGCAAGGTCTGCCCCAGGAGGCAGAATGGAAGCGCTGCTAAGAGCGGCTCGGCTGACT
This sequence comes from Trachemys scripta elegans, assembly GCF_013100865.1. Taxonomy (NCBI): domain Eukaryota; kingdom Metazoa; phylum Chordata; order Testudines; family Emydidae; genus Trachemys; species Trachemys scripta. The sequence continues at coordinate 21,564,121 of NC_048311.1, forward strand.
CATTCCCCTTTCTCAATGGCACACCCTAAGCTGCTCACTGACCGCTCACAAGTGACTTTCTCCAAACAGCTTCTGCCAGCATCGGAATCTGTTCAGTACAAATGGTTCTGGATCCGACTGTGGTGGTGGCCTAGTTGCTTGGGAGTTGTGGACTTCACATTAGGAACTGGTTGAATTACTCCTTAATTGCAAGTGTAGCCCCCTTTTCGGTTTCAGAATGCTCTTGAACAGCTCCTGGTTCCTACTAACCTATTCGTTACTCCAGTTCACAGAATCGTTTCTCTGAGCAACTTTCAGCCCCGGGGGCTGCTCCTGAACTAGCTGCTTTAATTCTGTCTTTGACTAATGACTATCTGAGGTGTAGGCTGTTTCAGTCACGTGGCATTGTTTCTGCTCTCTGATTGGATAACTGCGTTTTTTGACTAGGAGAACAATGAGTAACAGGTATCAGGCATGAATTCCTGGAGAAAGCATCAGCCATGCTTAAATTCATGACATTTGCGGGATCTGTGAACATTTTCATGTACAAAATGACTGACCCAGGAAGCAGTCCTGATTTGGCCCAGTGCTGACCCCCAACACACCTCCTCGTCCAGCTAAGGGACACACACAGCTCGTCCTTTGCACCCCAAACCTATGCTATAACACTCTTGCTATTCCTGTCCTCTCAACGGTGTCCTCATCTTGAGATGGCCTAATATCCCTTAGAGATGACTGATGGCACCAAATTCACTGAAATGGCTGCCTTTGGCAGATCTGAATCTAGGCCTCCAGAAGCAATTGAACTTGTGTATTTACTATAGCAACAGGAATCATATAAGCTGAAACAATATCAGACGCTAGATTCCTTAGTCAAATTAGGTGGAGAGGAGGGGAGAGAAGATGAAATGACACCATGGACTTTAGGCTGCTGAGGACACTAGTCTGTTTCTGCACGTGGACTGGCAGTTTTACAGATATGGTGCTGGACTTTTTCCCCTTTGGTAAAGGTTGTATAGGTGCAATGGCACAGGCTGCGGCGGGAGCGGGGGGAGGTTATTTTCTTTGGAGCACCCAGATGAGGCTGGGATCGTTCGCCTTGTGCTGTTTTCTTCTTGAAAAAAACTTCTCTCCCTTTCTCCAAATTCCAGCTCAGTTTTCCCTGAGTTTCCCTTTGCAACTCTGCTAAAAGGACTTTGTCTGTTCATCTATAATGTGGCTTTATGGAAATAGCAAAACTTTGTGGGCTGCCTGAGGTTAATGCTGTAAGTCAACCCCACTCCAAATAGCATCGTGAGAGGCCCTTTAGCCTTTAGGAACCCAGCATCATCTTTTTGGTAAACACTAAGGATAACACTGAGTCTGGGAGCTGGATGAAGGCGAAAGGGGAGCAGCGGCTTTCTGTTATTCAAGAGATTACATTACTCGGGACATACATTTAAGAATCTAATATGGAGTGTCCCTAGCTCACGCCGTCCCATTAGACTTCAATTCCTGTCTCCTTGACTGAGAAGGTAATGGAATCCAGAAATCTAGAAGTAATGGACCACAGCAGTTCTCAGCATCCTCCCTCCTGGTGACTTTGCCTGTCCATTATTCCACATTTATTTGAGAATAACATTTTAAAAGAGGACATTTGAAGGGACACAATCAACTTTGCCCCATCCCCTCCCCCAGGCCCTGTCAGAAGATGCTTACATGTACAGCAGCAGCAGAGCTAAAACTGAAAGTGAACAGGCAACAAGTAATAGTTGAGCACCTTGGGTGGTTTTGCTTTTACTCTGAGGCCTGGCCAGAAATCCCCCTGCGCTTAAACAGGAAGGCAGAAAAACCCTTAGCAGTTTTTTTAAAGGAAATTAAAATGCAAATTAAATCTAGGTTTTTGTTTGGTCTGGGTCTCCCTCTTTCTTTTCCATCAAATGTGAACATCATCATCTTCTGGACAGCGCAAAGGACTGCCGCAACTTCAGCTGTGTGGACACAATTAAAAATGCAAGGACAGAAGCTCCTGTGGAACAGATGGAAGCTTTAATTAACCCTTCTGCAGTTTGTCTATACAATTACTAGTATGCTTAACAGAATCACAGCAACACAGAGCTGATAATGTCAACTGGGAACTCCGGCAAAGTGGACTTCGTGCCCCACCACTGCTAGTTAAAATTCAAGCAGGATGAATGTCCTTAGGGAAGTGGGTCACCTTTCATATCATTTCACTATACCAGGCAGGTAGGCAACTGAAGAACCAATTTAGTTCTAAGGAGAGCCCTTCATGAAGTACTGAGTAATTTGCAGAGTGGAAATAAAGGCCTTAGAAGGAGGCTTGGGAAGCACATCTATAATTACCTCCTTTAAGGGTTATCAGCAGGGTTTAAACCTAGGATTGTCAATACTGTAGAATGTCAAGTATCAGGGGGTAGCCGTGTTAGTCTGTATCTACAAAAACAACAAGGAGTCTGGTGGCATCTTAAAGACTAACAGATTTATTTGGGCATAAGCTTTTGTGGGTAAAAACCTCACTTCTTCAGATGCATTGAAGGGACACAATCAACTTGAAAAATCCCATTCAGATCTGAAAATGCTGCACTTATTATTATAACTTGTAACCCCTATGATCACTGTACCCAAGAGTCAAATTAGACATCCCCCCCCATTATGTTTACTTTGTGCATTTGACACCAGTTGTGTGTAGTGCAGTGCACTATTCTGGTGATGGTGCATGCCCCATCCCCTCCCCCCAGGCCCTGCGTCTGAAGAAGTGAGGTTTTTACCCACGAAAGCTTATGCCCAAATAATACTGTAGAACGGACTTCCACAGCTAGATGAGTAACTCTATTAAATGGCAGCAGCAGCAGTAGGCTATCAAAGAAGAGGCCCAGACACAAGAGGGAAATATAACACATGCTTTGCAAGCCTGATATACATCCTCCCCCTGAAAACTAGGGCCAGCTGATGTATTCTTCAAGCAAAAAATGTGCTTTTCAGGAATATTGGTATAAGCCAGGAAATACAAGCCAGTGGTGGCAGGGATGGCTTTAACACCGTGCAGAGAGAGGGAGATGAAAATCACCAGAGCGAAGGAAAGAAACCCACCATATCCCCTGCAATTCAGGAACTGAATAATAGAATGTCAAGTGTCAGAGGGGTAGCCGTGTTAGTCTGAATCTGTAAAAAGCAACAGAGGGTCCTGGGGCACCTTTAAGACTAACAGAAGTACTGGGAGCATAAGCTTTCGTGGGTAAGAACCTCACTTCTTACCCACGAAAGCTTATGCTCCCAATACTTCTGTTAGTCTTAAAGGTGCCACAGGACCCTCTGTTGCTTAAAGCAGAATGTGGCAGCTTTCTGAACCAATGTTTATTTTGCTGATTGGTGTCTTCACCTCCCTGGTCTCTTCCCAGTTTGGTTTGATTTTTCTTTCCAGCAGCTGCTTATTAGATTAAGAAAGATCAAAATTTAGGTTGAAAAAAAAAAAAAAAAAAAAAAGCCAACCAACTCTCTCTCTTCTTCCTTTTTTTTTTTTTTTTTTTTTTTTTTTTTTTGCAGGCATCAGCCTAGCTACAGAAGCAATTCTATTGGTGGGAAGACAAAGGTATTTGGGGAATGCTAGACTCTGCACCATGAGACCAGCAGGGGGAGGAGGTTGGTTTTAATTTAACAGACCATGTTTACTCTTCCCAATTGCCTTTGGACTCTGAAATGTGCAGTGAAATCACGGGGGCTAGGCTAGGGTGACCAGATGTCCTGATTTTATAGGGGCAGTCCTGATATTTGGGGCTTTGTCTTATATAGGTGCCTATTACCCCCCATCCCCGTCCTGATTTTTCACAGTTGCTGTCTGGTCACCCTAGGCTAGGCAAACGCACACGAGAGATTCCGGGGCTTGCATTGTACACCCGACTTCTCTAATGCCCAGCAAATATTGCAATGCAGATCCCACCCAGCAACGCTCGCTCTCTTCTCTAACGATCTGAGCTGGAAATTGCTCATGCCAAGAACTAGGCGGACACATTTACTCTCCAAAATACTGAGCTTTAATTCTGTAAACTTGCAAACAGCAATCCGTGAACAACAGCTGAGGCAAAGGCATCGCCCTGATAACAGAGAGAAGCTCGAGAACGTGTGCCAGCGAATGGACGTCCCGGGTGTGATCCTGCCACAGCAGAGATTCCCATGTGGAATGGTTCAGTGCAGTGTCATTCCATAACATTCATGACTTGGCAGATATACATGAACGATGTAAACAAGAAGATAGTCAACAAAAGTATTTGGGGTTTTTTCCTATCATTGCTTTCTAGGATCCTGGCTAATGTGATAATATGGGACGCTAGGGTGACTTTGATTTTATCGACCAAGGACTTGATCCTGTTCCCATCAAATTGAATGGGAGTTTTGACACTGATGCCAGTAGAAACAGGTCTAAAGAAAGGGTAAAATGAAGCATAAGGGCAGCGGTGTTGATTTTAAAACTTACACATAGGGCCTGCTCCTGCTCCCTTTAAACTCAGTGGCAAAACTCCCATTGATTTTGGAGGGGTCAAGATCAAGCCCACAAAATTCATAGGCAAGCGCGATATAAAGTGTTTGCTGATTGAGGTCTGAGGCATCAGTTCTTTGCAGAGTGGGTTTAATCTAGATTTGCATTATATACCTAGACCAAAAGGAAAGGCAAACAAAATTCATAAATCTCCTGTGTTATCGCCTCTGCTCTGATTCAAAGCCTTAATCTGGACCAGGAATTAGCCTCCCAGATACTGCACTCCCTCTTCAGACAGCTCAGCAGCATGTTCCATAGACTAACATGAGGACTTGGTGCAAGTTTAAATCCCCACATGATCCTTCCTTCTTGTGCCGAGTGCGGGGCACAGGTGCAGAGCTGAGGGTGAAATCGGTAATGCCCGTCTCTGGCAAAGCACAGGGGGAGGTAACGGACTTGCACCCTGTGAAGAAAACATTCCTGAGATTTCAAGTCAAGGGGAAACAAATATCAGGGCCCTGTATCCCGAGAACCGCTCAGGCTAGTGTGAAGCTCTGACTGACTGGATGAGGAGAACTGTGCATAAAACGCACCAAATTCAACCACAGGAATAAAAAAATACAACATGCAAGTAATGGACAAATCAGAAAGTGACACAATCATGAAAGATCTCCCCGATGCCTCTATCATGCTGTTCTACAGGCTAACTCCAGCACTGGTTTGGCAAACGACGTTTGTGCTTCCTCTCTGGAGCATTTAATTATTAGTTAAAGCATTTCAGTGTTAAGTCAATCCTCCCATCCATGGGCTTATTAAGCAGTGTCAGGGCACTGCCCTAGATGATACTAATAATTACAGGGCACTGCTGTGATGAGGTGCATGCTGCTGAAATATTTATTCCTGCAAAAGTCTGTTCTCATCTGACAGAGCATAATAGCCAATGTGACCAACTAGAGCCAATTCCTGCTAGTCTCTGTCACTCCAATGGTCCTATTGGCCTTGGTGTGAGTTAGGCCTTGTCTACACTAGGAGCGTGTTACCGGTGTAGGAATACTGGTATGCTATACCAGCAAAGCGCTCCTTATGGACACAGCTCTACCCGCAAAGCTGTGCTTTGTAGCAGTATAGTGAAACCACACCGCCCAAGTGAAACAAACTACACGGGTAACAGCACATTGCTGGTATCATTGCGTCTACACTATAGACCTTGGCCAGCACAGCTATGCTGGTCAGGGATCACATCTCTTCCCAATATTTCTATGCTGGCAGAAGTCTGTAGTGTAGACATAGCTTTTGCTGTTAGGGGGTCAAATAAATTGACTTTCCTTAAAAGTTCCAGTTCCTGGAGGGACAGGGCCTTTTTGGTTTTTTTAAGCACACAGACAAAAGAAATATTGGCCCAGTAACTCTAATGGGTAATTATTCCATAGCCTTATATACAACAGGCACGAGGCAGATGCTGCACACACAGACGAGACAGGTACCTAGAGAGAGTAATGCACAGTCACTCTCAGGGCCCCGATTCAGCAAAGTCAATGGGACTCACATAAAGCATGTGCTTCAGTGCCTTGCTGAATGGGGCCATGGGAATCACCAGGGGTTTGCAACTTTCACTAGAGAAAGGAAAATGAAAACCAGACAAATGGTAAAGGTGACACACATGGGCCACAGTCAGGAAATCTAAACTCTAAAAAAGAGTAACTATTGAAGTGCTGGCTTGGGAGCTTGGCAGACGGAGGGTCTCTAGCTACTGACAAAAGAGCTAATGTATGGGCGGTAGGGAGGAGCCTTCTCCCACTATCTCCCATCAATATGCCTGGGAGTAAAAGGAGAGCTTGCTCTCCGTGCCCATTTGGAGCTTGGCCACTCTGCTGACAACTCGGTGCCAAATGCAAGCGTTATTCCTGTCCTGTGCACACCCGTCTCGTAGGAACCGGCCAGAGACTCATTTCACACAGGCCACTCCCCAGAGCCAGAAGATGGTGGTAACGATCAGCGCTGCTGACTTTGGACTGGATCTGCCTCTCACTCAAGCCAGAGAGACTCTTTCCCTGGGCTTCAGTAAGAATTCAAATTGTAGCTGAGCTGGTGGCCTAGAGGTCAAAGATCTCTGTGCCCTGTTATCAATTCCCTGAGCACCCCTGAGGAAAACCAAACCTAAGGCAGGACCCATATCACTCATTTGCCCTGTGTTTCCCTGGTGAGCTCCAGGGCCTTCAGAATGCTGCGTAATCAAAGGCACCACATGTGCTGCAGTAGCCAGGCGTACGGGGGTGCAATGGGGAGAGAGGGGCAAAGCCTCCTGTTCTGCAGTTGTGACCAATTTGTGTCACAGCTTCAAGGTTATGCCTGGAGAGAGGCAGCAGGGGGTTGCCTTTGAGAGCATGAAACACCAGGTCGTTCAGCAATTAGGGCCTGATCCAGAGGCCAGTGAAATCAATGGGGAGACTCTTAAAGGCATCAGCGGGCTTTAGATCAGGCCCTTAATTTTTAGCAGTATTATTTCAACAGCAAGAGGTGCAGCTCCTAGCGCCATCTGTAGGAGAGCGACCAGGGGAGTGCAATGGCATGAGCTGGGAGAATAAGACCTCCCCTGTCCTGGTGGCTGCCGGGGGTGGATTTCACAGCAAGTGGCCACAGCCTTTTTCCAAACAGGCTGGCAATGCTGGCTCCATGCTCACCCCCACCTTAGCAGCGCGGGTGCCAATGCTTTAGAACAGGGGCGGGGCGGGGTCCAGAGCGCGTCCGTGGCATGCTGGGCTTGGTCTCTCGTAAAGAATTAAATATAGGTTTGGCCTGAGATAAATATAAATAAGAGCAGATTTGAAACATTTCTTTTTAAAGTCAGAAAAATAGATAGTGATCTCCTTTCTTTCCACTAACGCTGCGGTCGGCAGCTTTCTTCCAACATAACAGGCACTGTAATAACACTGAGCACCCCAAGTCCTTTGCTTGGGACATGCTTAGCGGCAGGAGAAGGTGGGCACACGAGAGGGGCCTGGGGGAGGTGAGGGGAATGGGGAGGGACCAGATGTCACAGGGAAAAGGTCTCCCATTCCTCTTCCTTTAGCAAACACTCCTGCTGATTTCATTCACTGCAGGAAAACTCCACCTGCTAATGCAAGAGAGTGAAAAATGGTTCTTCCTGCTCTGTTCGCTGCCCTGGCCCCCTCAGCCTGGTGAGACTACAGAGCAGAGACGTCCCATGGAAACTGGTCAGAAAGGTGGCGACTCTGGACTGGAAAGGTGCGGGATCCTGTGCAGCAGTGCTGACCTGGCCAAATCCAAATAGATACAGGGCCGTGGCTACGCTGCTGAGGATGACTTGGTCCCGTCCTGAAAATGGGGCACTGGATTTGCAGCCAACATTGTCTTGGCCCAGTCCAGTTAGACACTGGGCCCTGGCTTGTTTGGAGGCCGAACCAGCCAAGTCCTGATCACTGGGGTCCTGGCTATGCAGGCGAGGCTGACACAAGCCACTCCCGAGAGGCAAGGCTTTGGCTGTGCCACCAGGAGTGACTCCCCGAAGGTCAGACTCGCACATTGTAAGATTTGCTAGTCAGGCGAAACCCAGAACTGGCCTTTATTTGGCTTCTGTTGTAACTTCCCTGTAGCCGCCCACACTCATGCACGTCCACACACACCCCGCCCCCTCTCAGGGTAGGTTTGCCTTTTTCCTATTTGTAATTTATGGCCAGAAATATTTTTAGAGCATCTTCTGAGGACGGGAATCTGACCAGTTTCCTCTCCAGCCCCGCCTTGCTCTTGCATTATACCAGGCCCCTGTGCCCCGAGTCCTCCTTCCTACCCTGCCATCCTTCTCTCTCACATGAAGGAACAGCAGCTGGATTTTTTCTTCTGTGACTGTATGTAGTCCCGAATCTGGAATCTGGGCTCGTCCGGATGTTGCACAGCTCGCTGCTTGAGTTCTCTGAAAGAAGCACAGTGGTGACACATCGCACTAGCCACCCCTCGCCCAGCAGAAGCAGCTGTGCGTCTCTGAAGAACGGTGGACGTGATGCTCTCCCCTTTCTTCCAGGGGGTGGTGATGAGAGGGTGGAACACGTGGCTCAGTTCCTGGAGCAGATCTGGGCCTGTGCTCCTTCCCCCAGCAGGAAATGGATGTGCCATGGAGGCGACAACCTCAGCCCACTCCAGCCCTCTCTGCCAGCTGATACATCTGGCCAAGTCTTAGCCAGTCTGCAGGAGGCCAAGAGTCACATGGACGGGGAGATACTGAGCTCCAGCCAGGGAAGCAGCATGAATTCAGGGGAAGGTGAAACAAAACCCTACGAAGAATTGTATCTTGGAGGGCTAGGTGCTGCGGATGGGACAGATGTGTTAGCACAGGGTTAATTCCACTTGCTGGCAATGGACCTGCATGATGTAGCACTGGGATAACATTCAAGGAGCCTTTGATCTTTTTATTTTGTGGTGGAGCTCGACTGTACCTCCGTGAATCAGTCGCCAATGGCAGCATAGCCTCCTTTCAGCCCCTTTGCCCTGGCCCCTGCTGCAGCTGGCATGTCGGCGGTGGAAAGCAGTGGGGTTTTTGAAGTGCCGCTGGGAACTGGACCCACATCCCAGGGACATTAGGTGGCAATTCACGGGCTTGTGACCTGACTGTCAAAAATTAACTCTGGGCTGGAACTTGGTTCCCCAGTCTGAGAGCAGAACAAGGGGTGGGGACAAAGGAGACAAGGGACCAGGTCCTCAGCCGAAGTCAACGGAACTCTGCCCCTTTACAGCAGCTGAGGCTCTGGTCCAAGAGCGCTCAGGGATTCTGATGCTTTTTTATCCCAATCTAGAGGGAAGTGTCTGAGCATTATAGACTTTGCCCATAGGAAGTGCTGGACTGGAGCAGACCAGCAGCCAATGCAGACCTGCCCTGGGCGAATGCCAACTGCTTCAAAGGAAAGCATCAGACCCCCTCATTGGACAGCCCAGGTGTGCATGCTTTACAAACATCGATGAGTTAAGCTTAATAATACTCTGAGATAGGGCAATTTTATAACCATAGGAGGTTAAGCAGCTTGCCCACACAGTGAGTGTGTAGAACCCAAGAGCCCTGGTGCCTAATCCCCTGCTCTAACCACCAGATGACACTTCCCCTTTGAAGGCAAAGATATCTCCCTCCCCAGAGGCACATGTTCCCAACTCTGTGCGCACATGTTAAATCAATGCCCCTCGGTATGGGAAGGCAGCCCTGGCCTGGGAAGCTGCCCTTTCAGTCTCTCAGTTACTCACTTGGCAATGGCCAGAAATGCCAGCTCCACGTTCATGCCCGTCTTGGCGCTGGTCTCCATGAAAGGCACTCCGTATTCCTGCAGAGGGGGCATAGCACCATCAGCCACTGCACTGCCAGTTACTACCCCTTCCTCTAGCTCCCGTCCTCTTCTGAAATGCCCCCTGCCGATCTACCAGCAAAGCCAAACTCAGGGGATTCAAGCCAGTTCCTTGGGTCTGGCCCTTGGCCAGAAGAGGCCCCAGACGGAACAGCAACCTGAGGCAGAGCAATCAGGGGTGGCGCTAGGGACTTGCACAGCTGGTTACTCCGGGGCGGCCTGGTTTGAAGGAAGATCAAGGATTGCAGAAAGGATAGAGCAGATCAGAGGCCCTCCGAGGGGGAGGGGAACAGAGGTCTCTCTGGGGATCTGGAGAGGAGGCGGCTAATGTTTTGGTGGCACCTCATTTGACTGCATCATAGAAGAATCATAGAAGATCAGGGTTGGAAAAGACCTTAGGGGGTCATCAAGTCCAACCGCCTGCTCAAAGCAGGACCAACACCAACTAAATCATCCCAGCCAGGGCTTTGTCAAGCCGGGCCTTAAAAACCTCTAAAGATGGAGATTCCACCACCTTCCTAGGTGACCCATTCCAGAGCTTCACCACCCGCCTAGTGAAATAGTGTTTCCTAATATCCAACCTAGACCTCCCTCACTGCAACTTGAGACCATTGCTCCTTGTTCTGTCCACCCCACCGAGCAGATGGATTAATGGTCTCTCAACATACCTTGGCAGGCTGAGGGGTGCATCCTTGTACTGCACACTGCTCCAATTCTTATCACTACTCCCACCAATGCAGCCCTCCCAGGATCCTCCCTCACACTGCAGTTTAATTGCTCCCCCACATGCTATCTTCAGCCCTCATCCTCCCCCATCTCATAGCCCAAACCCTCCCTGCCCTCCCACCCCATCTAGCCTCCTCTCCTACATCTGACCTCTCTCACTTTCATCCCTTCAGTCCAGACACAGTCCCCGAGTCAGTGCTTAATTTGTAATGAGAGGCTGGGGCTCAAGCAATTTTTTTACATTCATAACTGATGCAGCAAACCCAGAGGTGCCAGGGCTATGACAGGCCAAGCCCAGAGCCGCCGGAGCTCTGAACTGCCAGGCTCAGAGGCGCCGGGGCTCTGAACTGCCGGGCCCAGACGTGCTGGGGCTCTGAACTGCTGGGCCCAGACCAGAGGCTCTGAACTGCCGGGCCAGGCCCAGCGGTGCCGGGGGTCTGAACTGCCAGGCCAAGCCCAGAGGTGCTGGGGCTCTGAACTGCCAGGCCGGGCCCAGACGTGCCGGGGCTCTGAACTGCCGGGCCAAGACCAGATGTGCCGGGGCTCTGAACTGCCGGGCCAAGACCAGAGGCGCCGGGGCTCTGACCTGCCGGGCCCAGACGTGCCGGGGCTCTGACCTGCCGGGCCCAGTCGTGCCGGGGCTCAGCCCTGGCAAGCCCTGGCACAAATTAAGCACAGCCCAGAGTACATCTAAATCTGAAAGTGGTTTAAGAGCTGGATGAACTGAGGTGATAGATGGATGATTGGCTCAGAGAAACAGCTCTGTGACCCCAGGGAGTAGCCTAGTTAAGGTCTGTCCTGCACAGCAAAGGAGATCATAGCCTCCATGGGACTGAGGATGATGAAGGGAGGGACCAGATACCTTCAGGGATGATAGACACCCTGCAAAACCCTGGGGCAGCTCACCCGGGCTAGTGACTCTCCATCCTCCATCCTGATGACTCTCTCGCTGCTCACATCAGCCTGTCAACAAAGGGAAATCGTTACTGGAGTGGCACAGAGACTCACAGATCAGCCTTGCGCTAGCAGGCCATCACGAAGCCACCGAGCCCAAGGCTTCACTTGCTGAAGACTCAGACTTGGGCTTCCCTCTGCTGGCAGAAGTGGGCATGGACGCACCCAAGAATCATTTTGCAGCATTTAAACCGCTCATCATGTTCTCTTAGGAAAGTTCCAAACCCAGGTAAATGTCATAGGGAGGGACATGGGCACAGCAGTGGGAGCTCAGAGCTCATGGATTCTGTTCCCAGCACTGACACAGGCTCCCTCTGGGACCTACGAGGATAATTAAGGTTGGAAGAAGAGGAGTGGTCTATACAGGCAAAGTGTTATCACAAAACCAATTTAAGGAATTACAGAATTTAAAATGGAGCCCGCTTCTGGGTTTGGGGCAGCGAGTCACATCCACTTTAGGTCGCTGAAACAGTGGAAACCAGGGTTTGGGCCCTGGTGGTGACGCTGTCTGTGGGATATCAGAGCTTCTTGAGCTTCCCTCCGTGCCTACTGGACAACTCAAGGAGTGGCTGAGTTTTCTGTCTGGTACCTTGGTAGATAGGGAGTGAGGAAAAACAGACAAGGCCACACAGGCTGATGAAGTTGGAAAATGGAGAAGCTTGAATGCTGCCCTGCATGGTCAGAGCTGCTATGGATCAGCAGTGGTTGGAGATCATGTTCTTCCAAAACGGGGCCGGCAAAGCCCCCCCATGAGATGGTGTCACTGAACGAAGAGGTGGAGCCTCAGAGCCACAACTGTACCGATTTGGGGCGTCCTCGGTCTGAGGTGGGGGCAGACAGCACAAAACAAAGAAGGAGAGTAACTGTACATGAGCACATCTCTCAGTCACTTACCAGGAAGCGACACTCACCTTATTGCCTAACAGCATAATGACCACATCCTTTTGGGCATATTCGTGTATCTCTATGAGCCAGGCCTGCAAGAGAGGAAGAGGGTCACGTGGTAGATGAACAGCGGCGACAAGCAGGTTTATATGCAACTATAAGTGTGTGGGGAGAGCCAGGAAGGCCCCTGCATAACAACAGCCAGATTAAAGGGGTGGAGCATGGTCTGCTATTTCCGTGTAGTTTTGGAGAACTTAGTTATGCCCAACGGTCTCTGGGACACACAAATAATGGCTGGTGAAAAAATTCAAGGATTCGAAATCTGCTTTTGTTCTGATGTGGAAAGAAACTGAGACCTTTCAACATTTTTCATGGAACAAAACAGAGAAAGAAAGAGATCCCTGCTCGGCCTGATTCGGGGAGGAGACTAAAACCTGGGTCGGCCACATTCCTGGGGAGCATCCGAATCATGGGGCTATTTGCTATTCTGGGGTGGTGCATTGTCTTTCTCTCCCTCTCCACCAGCAATTCCATCCAGGACCTGAGAAATCTTCTCAACAAAAGTGTTGTAAAACAGATCCCCCTCCATGAAAAGTTTCGGTTTTGACCAATCTCCATTTTCTGATGGAAAATACGTTTCATCAAAAAATTCCCAGCCAGCTCTCCTCTCTGGGCACCTTAGTCAATGCTTCGTCCCTGCACTTCAGTGTCCTGTAGAGTCTGCCAGCCCGCACCATCATGCGCCCAGTTCTGTGCCTCCGGATGCTGTCTGCCAAGCGGTAGGATTCAGAGGCAGCCTCCCTTTGGGTCCCTGATTTAGTATGGTGCCAACTACCTTCGGTACCCATTGACTGTGCATGGCTTTCAATACAGTGTAGCACCGAACAATTCTTCCAAACCCATCTGACTTAACAACTCATGTTACCACCATCCAATGCAGCTGCATCACCAATGTGATCGCTTGGAGAGGATAATAGTCTACTACAGTTGCCAGCTAACAGAGTTTCTGCTTCAGCTCAAGGAGCAGAGGCTCTGCTCTCAGTGCTGATGACCCATGATAAGAGTGCCCCACTGGTTTCAAGGAGAGCCGAGGGTGCTCAGCTCTCTGCAGTATTGGGTTCTCTATTCCAGGTTCTGGACTCAGAGTACAACTATTCCCCTATGCCCGCTGTGACTAAAGCATAGGTCGCCCATCGCATCATAACACAGAGCAAACTGAACAGGCAGAATAGTGGCCGTTCTGCATTGCTAGCTGCCAAGAATCGGGACAGGTCCTCCCATTATGTCAGTCTGCCAGAGCTTTGACAATGCTTCAGCTCTTTCCCCTGGGACTCAGGTCATCTCATCCCACGGGAAAGCCAGCTACATGGAGGGATGGGAGAAGACACAGGGACATGTGCCTATGGTGCTAGGGGTGCACGGCACTGGGGATAGAGCTGCTGTATTAGATGGTTCTGGAAGGAGAGTCCCATGCTTGCGAGCTGAGGTGTAACGTGTTGAAAGCCAAACACAGCCTCCTGCACTGGGTCTAGGAGGCTCTCTCCAAGCATTGAGAAAGCTGTCTGGGTGTGCAGAGAGTCCAGCCGTTGAGGAATAACGGGCTGAGAAGACGTCTGCCCTTCTCTGCTGGATTAGGAGTTAACGATTGTGTCAGTGAGGTCCAAGGGGATAGATACTGACCCGAATATTGTCAAAGGACATTTTGCTGGTGATGTCATAAAAGAGGAGCAAAGCTGGAAGAAAAGAAGAGAGACAAAGTGGGGGTTTAATGAGGATTCCGTTCCTGGGTATTAGTGGCAAGAGCAGCTCCACTAGGTCTGCGGATTCTGGTTCTCATCTGACCCCGAATAGGGCAAACCACAAACCCGCCTGAGAACCTACCCTGGGCATCTCTGTAGTAGGCGTGGGTCACGCTACGAAATCGCTCCTGCCCCGCTGTGTCCCAGATCTGCAAAGAAACAGCCCCAATGAAAACCAAGGGAGAAACCCCACTGCCACTCACCTTATTCACACCTCTCCAATCCCAGGGGAGCGTTGGCATCTGGGCATAACAAAAGGTAATGAACCAAAACCCCAGAGTCAGTGCCAGGGTTGGAAGCATTCAGGGACTCACTGCTTGTCTATGCTGCTCCTTGTGTAGGAGGGGATTTCCAGGTTATAAAAACAAGTCTGAAAGAGATTCGGAGCTCTGGATTGAAATGATATATGAGGTCCCAAGCCAGACTTCAGGCTGCGAGTTGCCAAAGTTATATGGGGCAAATGCATGAAAGGTCGGTAAAAACTAAGCCTTTGTCCCTGATCTTTATGAAGGGGTGGTTTTACAGGTGTTGTATATTGTGCATATATAGCATATCACATACCACATCACACCTAGAACAGTCTTTGCCCCCAAGCGCTCACCTCTCCCTGAGAAATGTCCATATTAAGAGCTATCAAACGCTGGCTGTCTGTGCACTGTCACTGCAAGAGTTAAGCTGGGAGATAATAGATTGGCTTCCCTTCCCCTCCGCCCAAACCTTATTAAGGAGTGTGTACACATGGCAAAGAATAGATAAAAGCCACCGCCTATTTGTACAGACACCCTCAGACAAAGTATTAACTGCACATGCTGCAGCAGGATCAATTACCGGACTCACCTGCAATTTTACTTTCACGCCGTCCACTGCCACGACTTTATTCTGTAAGAGAAAACAAAACCACACTGGTTTAATATGGTGGGAACGCCGGGTGTGGCCTTTTGTGGGCTGCACCTTCCCCATACTGCATTCCACGGTACTATAGGCATCTTGACCCCTATGGCAGGGTTCAGTATACACCAGCTCCATTGATGCAGGAGCATGCAATGCTGGATTCAGAGCCTGGAGACAAAAAGAGAAGGAGGTAACAGGTAACTCTCTTCTAGGTCTGTCTCCTTTCTCTGCAGCAGCTTCTCCTGTCAGCTAAATAGCAAGGCAGGATAGTAAGAAAGATAGATGTTAATCGACTCAATGGCTCATACTCATGGTGTGAGCCCACTGAAAACATTCAAACTTTCAGCTGTGGAGAAAGCTTCCAGCTTGGGCATCCCGCAAGGATGCATTTTCCTATCATTTAAACGTCCATCTGGAGAGATTGGGAGCTGGTGAACATAAGGACGGCCATACTGGGTCAGACCAAAGGTCCATCTAGCCCAGTATCCTGTCTTCCGACAGTGGCCAGTGCCAGGTGCCCCAGAGGGAATGAACAGAATAGGGAATCATCCAGTGATCTATCCCCCGTCACTCATTCCCAGTTTCTGGCAAACAGAGGCTAGGGACACCATTCCTGCTCACACATCATGGTCATGGGCACCCTAGAAATATCATAGCTTAGACAGATTGCATTAGAAGCAGAAAACAGAGACATCCAGAAATAATAATGTATGGAAGGAGGGCATCTAACAGAGCATCTCTCCTGAACCCCCCTTCAGAGCTTGGACCAAGAAACCAACAGCAGGTGTTTGTTACCAGCCTGCCCTGCAGGGCACTTTACATCAACCTGCAACATTCTCTCTCCTCCCCCGATCTGAAACTCAGCTCCTCACAGAATTTGAAACACCCAATGCCACAATCTGGCTGGTTTGCTTTTAGCTCAGAGCCTCTGGGCCTGTTTGGCAGCCAGAGGTGCTAACAGATGGGCTGCAACCTGCGAGGTGCTGACTGCCCGCAGTTCCTGCTGACAGCCGTGGGAGTTGAAGAAGGCGCTTTGCACTTTGCAGGATTGGGCCTAACCGTCCCGTGAGTGACACAGCTGTGGTCTGGGTTATTTCCGGGATTGCCCCAGATTAACAGACAAAGGCAGTCACTTGAGAAACACAAGCAGAGACCAATGGGAAAATTCAGTGCAGCCTTAGCCGGGCGAGAATTTACATGGCCCTGTCCAGCTGTTGTGGTCAAAGACACCCATGCGATGATTTTAGTTCAAAGACTCAAGCCTGAGGCCAGTTTATCGACATACATGCCAGTGCACTGGGGTGCAGTCCGAAGACTGACACCCCGAGGGCCGCTCGCAGGCGGGTTTTTATTTCATTAAACCGCAAGCAAAGTACAAACAATACGTCATGAGTTAAGAAACTGGGGTTGGGGTCAGCCCCCCCCCCCCCCAAACCACAAGTTAAGAAATTAGGGTTGGGGTCAGTTCCTCCCCAAACCGCAAGTTAAGAAATTAGGGTCGGGGTCAATTTCCCTCCCCCTCCCCCCTAGGTACCTTCCTCATTTTTCCGAGAATTGGATGTTTATTTGGGTAGAGGGGCGCTTGGTGGTTTTCCCCAAGGGTGGTACTTGGCACCAGTTTGGGTACATTTCTCAAGACACATGTTATTTTCCGGGGTCTTTTGGTTAAAGATTGGGGGGGGGGGTTTCCATGGGACACCTAACGAGGATCTATGATTGGCTATTTTTGCAGATAGCTGGAATCACGGAGTGGGTCACAGATCATCCAAAGGAGAAGCTGCATGAGTCAAGAAATTGCATTTAGCTAAAGTTACCTATTGCTTCACACAAGTGGTTATTATATTTCATTAGTCATGAACATATTTCATTAGTGCTGCTGCTGGGGCTTTTTTTCTAGTCTTTGCCTCCTTGCCCCCCCCTACTCTGGTCATGACCCTTGCCCGAGTTTGGCAAGGAATTGTGCAGCTAGTCTAGTTCAGGCCCTGGCCTGTACTGCTTTGTGTAAGGGTAGTTAGCATAACAGATCTCTGTTGGAGGGTTTATTTTGGGGCCTTTAGATTCACAGCTCTGGCTATTAAAAAGAAGGCCCCCCTGCTCTATTTCCCCACACAGCTAAGGGGTTCATTTGGTGGCAATAAAGGAGAGGAGTAAAAATCCTGTAAACCTCAACCGGCTACGTATTAGAGAAGCAGCAAGTGCCATTAAATCCAGACCCACGCTCCACCTGCTCAGGCTCCTACCTGTGTGTGCAAACAGGCCTGCTGGGGGTGTTTTCATACTGCGGATAGTTGGAGGCTCCGGGCCCTTGATACTCACCTTGTTTGGATTGGCTGGGTGGGTGTTTCTTAGCAATGGATACTCTTTTTACTCGGGTTGTTATGATTGGCAGGGTGGGTGTCACTTGCCAGTGCGTTCTCTGATTGGCTGGCTGCCTTCCTAATGAATGCCCTGGGTACTCTGGTTGCTTTGACTGGGCACCTCTTGACAGTGGATATTGACATGGTGGTGCCAGACCCCGAATGGGTAAGGAGAGGTTGAGCCAACGTGGGATGCTGCTGCCAAACCCGCAGCTGGCCGCAGATGAAAAATCTGGCGGAACTCAGTAGTGGGGGCATTAAAAAGGCATCCGATGAGCAGGTTAAATGCAGCAGGTCATCTGTAATTAATACGAGCACACTAGCCTTGAACACCTGTCACCAGAGTAATGACACGTTGCAAAACAGAGAGGCCCAGGTAGAGCTCTCCATTCAGTCGCAGGGAACTTGCATCTGGCTGGTGCCTCAGGGCAGTGCATGGAGCGCTACCACAACAGTGCAAGAATACACAACACCGCATGCATGCTCTCACCCAGCCCAGCCACGCATAGAGACAGGAACAGGGTCTCCTCCTCTTGTTCTTGTCTTAACGTTGTTTTTAGCTTTGGAGCAGGGACTGTGCTGCATGCCCAGGAGAAGCACCGCAGAAAGCAACAGTTCGGCTGTTAGTGTGCAGAGACCACTGCCCACCATGCTACCCAATCTAGAGTTTCGTGGTTCACTTGTACGGTCCCAGCTGTCTGTAGCCATCGGTTGTCTCCTGTCTTACACTTAGATTGGACACTCCTTGGGGCAGGGATTGTCTTTTTGTTCTGTGTTTGTACAGCACCTAGCACCATGGGGTCCTGGGCCATGTGGAGCTCCTAGATATGATGGTAATACAAATGATAAATAATAATAATAATAAAATAAGGCCCAATCCACAGGAATGGAGTAAAAGGCGGCTTCAGTTTCTGGGCTGCTCTGGGGGTCAGAACAAAGCAGCACATAGGGGCTGACGCAGGAGACAGAATCTGCCTCTCCATCTTTGTATGTGTAGTAAAGCACCATGTATCCCTATGGTGCTGTATCAACAATTCAGCACAGAGCTACCACGGGCAATATAGAAAGCCCTGAGCTTAAAATGTCAAGTCACGGACATCAAGAATGTATCTTCATTCCACACACACCTGCACTCTCCCCGACACAAGCCACCCTTTGCAGCATCACAAGGTCACCTGTCTGCATCCCAGGACACACAGATCCCAGCGCCCACAGACCCACAATGTCGCGGGCACAACCCTGCATTAATAATCAGTTGCACACACCTGCATTACAGACAGGGCTTGGTGAACTCATCTGGGCAAAACAAGAACCAGATGGAACCTTTCATCACACCGAAGCTGGAAGTGTAAAGGTAACGCTCTGAAACCCTAGCTTCAGTTTTGCGCCCCTCTGCCTTGCACAGCCGCAGCAAGAGACGCTGGTTCCAGAAGAACAGATGGTTTCTGGCCCAGTTGCCAACGAAGATGATCAGTAAGCATCCTGGGGCACGGACCAGCTTTTCGTTCCGTGTTCGTACACTGCCTAGCACAATGGGGTGCTGGGCCAAGCCTGGGCCTCAGAGGCGCTGTGGTCATACAAATCAATAATGGTAATTCTCCTCCTCCACCCCAGGAAGCCGCTCATTGCTAGAGTCCAGCTCAGTTGTGCCGGCTTCAAATGTTCACAGAACGGTGGAATAAGAGCCCAGACGTTTGGGCGTTTATCTGGCTCAAACCTCTGAGGTTCACCCTTCACTACTGATAAACCTCCGGCCTCCATGCAGGCACACTGCACACCCATCCACACCGACATCATATACAATACATCCTTTGGGAGAACATATCCTCCATTCAAAGATCCAGATGCCGATCTCTGTGGAGCACGGCTTCGTTCAGGGGACTAACTCCCAATTCGCCCCAGTGTAAGTGAGAGCAGAATCAGGCCCTACGTGTAAACGGAAGGCTGGCAATATAAGACAATGAGAAAAAAGCCCATGTCCGGACAGCAAAACCTGGCTCTGAAACTTCCTCTTCCTTTATTCTACTGTCCTTTCAGGGCCTACACACCACAGGGATTGGTGCCCTCTGAATACACTAGACTGTACACTAGAGATACTCTCCATAGCTGCAGCAGGACTACTGGCTCCAGCCCCACTTGCATGTGGATCACACCAGCCATTCACATAATACTCTCTGCGCTCCCCCCTTTTCTTCAGGCAATAGCTCCTGCAATCGAAGACACAAGGGCAGTTTAATTGAACCCTCTTCCATTCAATGATTATCTGAATGGGAGCAGAGGGGCTGTTTCACACTCATCCCCTGAGCTGTAACAAGAGGCTCTCCCTAGCGCAGAAAGCTGCAGCGTCTCACCCGGAAGTCTATGCCGACAGTGGCTATGAAGTTCCCAGAGAGGAAGGCCCCGTCTTTGAACTGGAGCAGGAAGCAGGTTTTCCCCACGCCCGAATCGCCGAGCAGCATCACCTACAACACGGGTGCAAAAACTCATTAATAGTGCAGTGGGAGAGTGCCATTTGGGGTGAGGGCAGAACCGGGGTGAGGGTGGTGCAGCCCTGTTGAGGAGGAGCACTGATTGGGGCGGTGGGTGACACAGTCATGGGCAGCCTGGGGGGTTTCTTTTTGTTCCCAGAGCTTGTCAGAGCCATCAGCTTCCTTTCCTCTCCCAGCTCCCTTCCTCTTTCAAACACAGATTTGAACCCCACACAAAGCGACATTGCCCTACAGTGTATGTCTCAGATACAGCTTCCCTTAAAGCAGGGTCTCCCCAGCTGGTGGCAATGTTTCCCCGCAGTGTCGGCTGCTCCCTACACTGGGAAATGCTCCTGTAGCTGCAAGTGAGTCCTTGAAATTTAACTTCCTTCCCTCCCTGCTCCTCTGGTGGCCTCTAATACAGCCAGAGCCAGGAACAGCTCATATGTTCAGAGCCGAGGTATGGGCAGCATCTCACCCGCTCGGGGTTTCCTTCTCTTCTCTTTGCTCCCACAGCACTCAGCCATGAGAGCACATGTGACCTGACTCCACGGAGCTTCCAATGGGCAAAATATAAGAAAGAAAGAAAGAACGAAAGAAAGAAAGAAAGAAAGCACTAGTAGCAGTGGACGTCATTGCAGGAGGGATGTCACTGCTAGAGAGTCTGACCATGACCCCACTATCTAGCAGGGAATGGCTAAATGAGTTTCCCCTCTAAATGAACAGATAATTTAATTGCTGCTTCTACCAATGCTTCGCAATGGCGTTAGGCTGGGGCACTGTGCTGCTGGCGCTCTTGGTAACTAGACACCTTCCATCTACCAATACCCCATCGATCTCTTCCTGGAGAATGGGACACACCATGGCACTATCCCCCTCCAGTCAGTTCTCCAGATACCAGCGCCAGGCTTCTCCCTGCAATCACAGGTAGATGGCCGAAGATCTCACGCCTATCTCAAGAAATGGCTCATTCTTTCTGTCCCATTGTCCAGGCCCTAGGAGAAAGTCCAGGATATACACCTTAACACACTCAATCCGCCTTCACCAAACACGGACACTGCACCACAGAAGTAGATCACATCACGGAACAGGCCACCCAAATACCCTGAAAGAACCTGCTTCAATACAGAAATAAAACCCACTCCAACCACACACCCCTAGTTGTCACCACACCTACCATCTCGCACCGGAACTCATACAGGATAACATCAAACAACTACAACCCATACTTGATGGGGACTCCATCCTGAAATAAATCTTTCCTGAACCCCCACTTCTGGCCTACAAACAACTCCCCAACCTCTCCAAGCTCATCATCAGAAGCAAGCTCCCCATAGACCAGGACCCACCAACTCAAAGTGGTGCCAGACCCTGCCAGAAGAACAGATGCAAAACCTGCAGCCATATCTCCACTGCTCCAGTGATCAACACCTCTCACAGCTCACCGTTCAAGATCCATGGATCCTACACCCGCGTATCACAACATGTGGTGTACCTCGTTCAGTTCAATAAATGCACAGTAACTGCTATGTGGGTGAAACCAGACAATCGCTACGCTCTCGAATGAACTCACACAGGAAAATGATACAAGACAAACACCCTGTCACCTGTGGGTGAACCCTTTTCACAAAGCAATCCCTCTGTATCTGACCTCTCAGTCCTCATCCTTGAAGGAAACCTACACAACGCTTTCAAAAGACAAGCCTTGGAGCTTAAATTCATAACTTTGTAAGGCACTAAAACTCATGGACTGACCAGAGACACTGGATTTATGGCTTACTACAACAATCCATAGCCCACTAACAACCCCCTCCCCAGCTGCCTTCTCCCCACTTCCTTCACCCCCCATGACTGGAGGGGTGTTAACAGGCCACTTCCCTTTGAATGGTCTCTTGAAATATGTGTTAACTACTTACACTGAACAATCTGTTCCACCTTGTATGTAGCTGTGACGCTCTGAGTACCTTTCCCAGAGCTCTGGGTACCTTTCCCAGAGCTCTGGGTAAACTCAAAATTGCCTCTCACCAACGGAAGCTGGTTCAATACCACGCCAGCTTTGTTTCCTTGAACAAACTCTGCCAGCCCCAGGACTCTCCGCCTTGCTCCAACCACCTCGCCCACACCAGATACCAAAACAAACACACAGCTCAGCATCCACTCCTCCTAAGCAAACAGCACGCAGCTTGGATTCCCCGGCTTCATTGGCACCTCCACATCCATTTTTACACCAGGGAGGGCGAGGCAGCACCCTCGCCAGGAGAAACACTGTGCATTATTAACAAGTACTCAGCTGCCCAGAAAGTGTGATCCCCTCCTGCCTGCTTTGCGATGACAGCAATTTCCTGGCCGTCACTGGGTGATAATTCATCAGGCACATGGGCAGCCCCCATTCCCTGTTAAAAACAGAACACGAAGCAGGGACTACAGCAAGTGACCTGCAGAGAATGAAATAGTCTACGGTCCTGCCTGCCAGCGGAGATGAGCTCCCGCACCCTCTGCGGAAGTCAATGGGAGCTGCAGGTGGTCTGCGCTTCTGAAAGTCAGGCCCTGTCATTCTGTCCAGACATGCAAACAAGGTGTCTGTCCTGGAGGAAAGATGGGGAATGGGATCATTCTTGTTGGGCCAGCAAATAAGCTGTACCGCAAAAGATCCTGAGCCCTCAAAATGACCCTTCTGCAGGCGAATTCACCTTGACTGATGTCACCAAATCCTTTGCTGCAGACACACCTGAACAAAGGCAAGCTTTGGGAACAGCACTCTATTCTGGCTCTAGTTTGCTCCAGGTAAAGTTCCCAGGCTGCTTTCAGGGGAAAACTCTCCCCCCCAAAAGCCCACAAAAGAATCAGAGAGAAAGGAGCAGGAGGAAGGTGCGAGCATGAAAAGAGAAAAGAAAAGAAAGAAGGGGCCAAGAAAAAAAATGGACCCAAATGCAATTTTTCAAAATAACCAAAGCAAAGCAGAACAAACCCTCCCAGCAATGGCAGGCAGGGGCAAAACAGGCTGCTTGGCAGAGTGGAAGAATGGTCAGAAGTGTTCCTGCCCCTCCCCCATTCAATTCCCTGCTCTGACACAGACTTCCTGTGTGACCTTGGTCAATTCACTTTGCCTCTCTTCCCCCAGCCATACAATGGGGGGTGTAACAGCCCTGCCCTGCCCTGCCTCCTGGGGGTGTTGTGAGGCTAAATACCTCAAAGATTGTGGGTTACTCTGCGAGCGGGAGCTATATAAGACAGGTATTGCAGCTGGGAGCGAGCAAAACAAGCCTCCTGAGGAGATGTTTCTCCCTGTGTGCACAGCTCCGGGTGCAAATGCAGAGCTCTGTGAGCATAGCGAGACCCAGAAAGGTAAGGGAAGGGAAGGGCCACACACATCTCACGGTACTAAGATTTATAAGCATCCTTCTCCGATGCAGGCTGCAGTCTCCAAGGAACACAGTGAGCATCTACTCCCCTGGCCCTAGGCTGGGTCTGGATCAAGTCCTGGCCTCTCCTCTGTGCAGGGGTGCAGTGACAATTTTAGAGGTGGCTCCACTATCCTCAGAACTCCCTACCCATGATCACATCCAATTTGGGGGGGAGCACTTTTATGGCTGGTAGCAGATACCTCTGCTGGGAACCACTGCCATGGGGCTGACTGGGTCCAGTGCCCATCATGTGAAGGCGCCTGATGGCAACTGGCAGCTGACTGGGGACAGAGAGAATGAGGAAGCTGGTAAAGGGACAGGATTGACAGCTGCCAACCGCCTCTGCACTCTTGGGTGCCTGCCCTGCATGGCAGCCTTGCTCCCGCTGCCATGTGAAGTCACATGGGCCCCTGCCCTTGTCAGACATGAAGCCCAGACCCTCGGGGTTGGTTCCCAGCCTCCTCAGACTGTGGTGCTAGGTCACAAGAACGGCTCTTCCTGTGACCCGGCCAACAGGTCTCTGGATCCCGCTCCATGGCCATAGGAACATACTAGCCTCTATCGCGTGCAGGGACACCGCAGCTACACTGCTGGGAACCGCTGGACCCAGCCCCCGAGCTAGGCCAGCCCCAGACTGGAAGGTCGCGGGCGGGGAGGGGGGGGGAGGGCACCGTCCCCTTGTGCTCTGCACACGCAGCCCCTCCAGCTTCAGAGCGGATCCAGGGCGCGTCTGACAGGCACTGGGGGGGATCGGGGACGCGAACCTGGACCCGACCCTTCTCTCCCCCGCCCTGCCCCACTGGCCCCTTCGCTAACTGTCCCCGCTGCAGAGATGCTGTCAACACGCTGCCCGCAAACCGCTCGCTTCCTTCCGAGCTAGTGTCTTGTGAGCGGCTCCGGGGCTGCTGGGGAGCCGCCTGCACTAGCGAGCGCGGCACAAGGGGGAGCAAACCGGCCCCACACGAGCGTGGCCATTGGGAAGAGGCTCCCCCGCCAATGCAGGCTCCGGGGCAGCTGGGAGCGGGTCGGTGGGGCCGCCCAGCCCCCGCCAGCACTGGGACCAGGGACCCCGGGTGAGCAACCCGCCCCGCTGCCGAGCTGCGCTGCCCGGCGGCTCCGACCCCTCCCGGCCCCCGGGGCGCAGGCAGCGCTGGGCGGCTCTCAGCTCCCATCTCCCCCCCACGCGAGCTGCGCCCACCCGCTGCCCCCTCCGCCCCGCCCACGGGCTCCCCACCCCCCGCCGGGGCGGCTCCCACCTTGCAGGCGAGATCGTAGCTCTGCCTGAGCGTCGGGGACCGCGACGGGGACTGCCCCCGGGCCGCCGCGGGGGACCCGTTCTGGGCAGGAGCCGCGGACCCTGCCCGGCCACTCATGGTCCCAGGAGCCCAGTGCCCGGGCAGCGAGCAGGAACTAGGAGAGGCTGGGCAGCGCCCGCCCCGCTGCTCCTCCTCCCCGCGGCCCGCCCCCTTCCCAGCCCCGCTGCTCTCCATGCCGGGGACCGGACCGAACCAGCGGCCTCCCCCCCCGCCAGCAACAGCCGGGCCCGGCGGTTGCTCTGCGGGCTGCGCAGAACCGAACCTCGCTGCGCGTTCCAAGGGCCGAACCCCAGCGCCCCCTTCCCCAGAGCGAGCCGCTTCCCTCTCCCGGACCCGGCGGTGCCACCCCGTCCCCAGCCTGAACAAAATCCAGTCCCCTGCCCGGACCGGACCCGGCGGTGTCACTCCAGCCAGGACAGAATCCAGTCCCCTGCCACCGCTGCTCCCAAACCCCCCAAGTCCAGCGGAACCCAGCCCTCCCTTCCTCTGGGCTCAATGAACTCACTGGATCTCCCCTTAGCCCTGGGACCGGACCCAACTGAGCCCCTGTCCGGCCGGGCCAGTTCGGTCCCCTTCACTCCCCCATTCAGGTGCCCCATCCCTTTTCTCCTCCCGCTCAGCCCCCTGCCCACATTCCATCTTCCCCAGCCTCTCTGGAGCCAGGTGAAGGGGGGTTGGTTTGACTCCCATTTAGCAGAGCCGGGTGAGGAGGGCTTTACAGCTAGGCACAGTGGACTCAGCTGGATCAACTCATAGCCTGCATCCAGACAGCCAGGGCCACAGTTGGTTGTAGGCTGCTGCCCAGGGAGGTGTGGGCCTGTCCCATGGAGAGGGCCCTAGGCACTGGGAGGTGGGTGGCCTCAAGACAGTGACAGTCATTGTGTGAGTGGCTGCAGGCTGGTAAGGGGGACAGCTGCTGGTTCAGCTGGAGCGGAGGGACCCAGAGCACAGGCTGCATTGCCCTGTGCATGTCTGTATGGACATGCATTGGCCGTGTGCATGTCCAGCTACCTGGGTGGAGGAGAACATATGGGAAGCCTTCAGATCACACTCCAGCCGCTACCTTCATGGACACAAATCTGACATCAGGAATCATAACATTCAACAAACAGTAGGAGAACCTCTCTGGTCACTCAGTAACAGACTTAAAGGTGGCAATTTTGCAACAGAAAAGCTTCAAAAACAGACTCCAATGAGAAACTGCTGAACTTGAATTAGTATGCAAACTAGATACCATCAATGTATGGTTGAATAGAGACTGGGAATGGCTGAGCCATTACACACATTGAATCTATTTCCCCATGTTAAGTATCCTCACAGCTTCTTGTCAAACTGTCTGAAATGGGCCATCTTGATTATCACTACAAACGTTTTTTTTTCCTCCTGCTGATAATAGCTCATCTTAATTAATCAGCCTCTTAGAGTTTGATAGGGAAACTCCCACCCTTTCATGTTCTCTGTATGTATACATATCTTCTTACTATATGTTCCATTCTATGCATCCGATGAAGTGGGCTGAAAGCTTATGCTCAAATAAATGTGTTAGTCTCTAAGATGCCACAAGTACTCCTGTTCTTTTGCGGATACAGACTAGCACGACTGCTACTCTGAAACCCTTGTGGTTTGTCCTCAGAGCTAAGACATCAACCACTACACACTAGAGACGGGGCTTAATTTGTAATGAAAGAGGTGCTGGAGCTCAAGCAATTTTTTTACATTCATAACTGATGCAGCAAACCCAGAGGTGCCGGGGCTCTGAACTGCCAGGCCAAGCCCAGAGGCGCCGGGGCTCTGAACTGCGAGGCCCAGAGGTGCCAGGGCTCTGGCCAGCCCTGACACAAATTAAGCACTGACGAGAAAGGGACATGAACTGAAACCACAGAGCTGGATTCTGATCCAGATCCAAACCCCATCTCCCCAGAATGGACTGAAACCACACACTGGATCGGAAACCCCCACAGTTGTGGGGGAGAGGGAGAGTGTGTGTGTCAGTCTGTTCCTGATTTTTCCCAAGCTTGGAGTGCTCCAACTCAGTTCATTCTGCAGAGCAGGGGGAGCTGCCAAGAAGGACATGAGCCCATAGTCTCCCCTGAGTTATGATGAATCTGTCCAGCCTTGTGCTCTACCTCACTCCTCGATCCTTAGCAGTCTCTTTACCCCACACTCTTAACTTCAGGTCTTAGTTCATGCTGCCCCTATGACTAGATAGCCTCTCTCTGCCAGTCCACCACAACACTTCCCTCTTCCTTCAAGTCCCTCATTGAAACCCACCACTGCGGTCAGATTTTACTCTTGGGGGGTGCTCAGATACTATGGGGATGGGCAGCCACCTAGGAGAGAGAGTTGTAACTGATCAATAAAATACTCTGTCTGCTCCTATCCTCATGTTCCGTCATTTGATTGCATCTCTCCTATTTAGATGGTGGAGACCTGCCTGAACTCTGGTTCTAAATCACCATGCAGGGCTGTAGCACTGAACATATTAACCACTCACCGTTCTCAGCAATTGTTAAATTGCCCAACTGGGGAACAAAATTAGGTCAACCTCACCCTAGCTTTACACAATGAACCCAAAAAGTTAGAGACTGATTGAAGGTGGCTTTCTGATCATTCATGGATAATCTGCTGCCTTCCCTCCAATGGTACCCAACACATACAGCAAGCAGAGAGCAAAGAAGCATGCATCACTATGGATAGCAGACATCTTTTCCAGGCCAGCAGAGCAGAATGGAATCCAAACAGCCATTGATTTAGGCCAGCCCGCAGGTCCCCTCCACCTCTTGGCCTCCACCTGTCTGAGGACCGCCTGGAATAACAGGTGAGAGATGGAACAACCTGGAATTCTCCCTTACCACAGTCTTTTTTAAACCATATTGCTGCCAGTCAACCTCAAACTCATTTATAAGGATATTTAAGAAAGATGATGAAATTGACTTCATCTTATAGAAGAGGTTGAATGGGAGGGAAACCTCCCAGCCATATACTGGCAGGGCACTGAAGGGAAGGAGTGGGAAGGGTCATATAATCATTAGTTGATGCATTAACCTTGCATCTTTCTGGTCCCTCTGGTTGTATAAACATAGCAATGAAAAGTGCTTTCATTCCCTTCATAAATCAGCAGTGGAGCACTTAGCCGGAGAATGGGGGGGTAACACATCCCACTAGGGGAAGAAAACAAACCACTAACAAAGGAGCAATTTCTCACATCATGTAAACCAAGGATTCCAGTTAGCTGCTGGCTCTGGGCAAAACCCTGGGACCTGAGAGGAGTGAGTTCTGCACAGGTTTGGTCATTCCTCACCTGCACCAGATAGATTCCAGGGCAAGGCTTTTCTCACCCAGTGGAAATCCAGTTTGAGAGCAACCTGAAATCTGGCACTTTTCAAGCCTCAGGAGGGGAAAAAAAAACAAAAAAAAAAAACAGAAAAATCTCTGGGATTGAAGGGAAAAACTGGCAAGTGCCACTTTGAACATTACATGACATTTTCCAACAGTGCCCCAATCACTCTGCATCTGGCTTGCATCCCTTCCTCTCAGCCTTGACCTGTCTAGTCTGATTATATTGCAAGCGCTTTGGGGGCAGGGACTGTGTATTCCTAGCCATTTGTACAGCACCTAGAACCACCCTGATTGGGGTTCATGGGTGTATTTGCAATACAAATATTAACTAACAGTGATTCATAATTTTACATGCGGGAAAACAGTCACAGAGAAGTTAGTGACTTGTCCAAGGGTACACACAGTCTTTGACAGTCTAGAACAGACG
The DNA here is from genome assembly GCF_013100865.1 of Trachemys scripta elegans. Taxonomy (NCBI): domain Eukaryota; kingdom Metazoa; phylum Chordata; order Testudines; family Emydidae; genus Trachemys; species Trachemys scripta. The sequence continues at coordinate 21,592,485 of NC_048311.1, forward strand.
CCAGCTCTCCTGACTTCCCATTTTGTGTTCCGACCATGCTACCTATGTTAAACTAAATACCAGGTGTTCCCAAATCCAATGGCCTCTTCCCTCCACACCCATCAGACACTGATCTCCTTCGGTCCGAGCCCTGGCCACTACAGATTAAGAAACAGGTTGGAACATCTGGCAAAACATACAAACTCAAACTGAAAAGGGTAAATATGATCCTCTAACACCTCTCAGGTCTAATTCAGATCTCATCTAATGCAAGGGGGGGGGCGGGGATTTGCAGAGCATAGGAACAATAAAAGGGATATCACAGGAGCAGTGGTGTGTGAGAGCCAGGACTGCTTTCCTCTTTGTGTGATATCAGTGTTACGTTACCCAAACACTCCACTGTGCTAATGCATTTCAGGTGATGCCCTTTGTACAGAATCACCTCCATGGTAATTATTAAGCACTGGTATTCACTAGAACCATACCACTGGCATTCTGACAGACAGGACCAGATCTTCAGTTGGTGTAAATGGGTGTCGTTCAATTTACACAATGTGAGGACAGATACTGCCCTCAGCAGCGCTGGGATAATTCACCGACTGCAATGGGCCTGATCCTGCCCCAGTGCACATCTGGAGTAATTCCACTATAGTCAATGGATTTACACGTGTGTAAAACTAGTAGGAGTGAGACCAAAAATCAGGACTTGTCTCCAGCATGCAGAAGTTATGCTTTCACTGGTCTACAAACTAAACGAGGCATGTAAACAAAGGGGAGATGGCAGAGATACGCCCCATGCAGGTGTTTCAGTTACCAGGCTCTTGCTGGTCTCCGTGTTTTGTTTTAGCCAAGACTTTCCTCTACCCCTCAGGAGAGAATAGTTTAGGAACCTGTATTTCCAGTCTTTGTAACTGTACTGAAGAATATGCCCATGGAATATGTACTCATAGGCCAGGAAACTGAACACAGCTGAGGTCCTTTGGGCGGATGTATTTAAAATGATCTCAAGTGATTAAAAGCTCCTACCAGGGGTTGTAATAAGCAAGGATTTAATAATACCAGGAAAGATTATGATTGTCCACAACTCTGGGTGATAATTATGTTCTGCAGACCTGAAATTCCTCCTGCAGTTTCAAGTGAATAGGTTCTTAATTTTTTGTCCTGAATTGATAGTTGCTCTTTAACAGTTGCCACGTTCCACCCCAGAGAGGGTTGCATTTCAGAGGTGGGTGAAGTACTCCTTATACCACTTCTATGTATGGCACAATCTTGTCCTTGTGGGTAGGCTCTATGCTGCAGTGGGGCAGTGGAGGGAAATGAGAACAGAGCAGTGCATTTTGCATGTCCGTTAGAGGAGTTATTCTGTCGGTGCTGGAAAGGGAGGGTCAGGGTGGCCAGACGCACTGAAAAGGAAAAATGTCCCTCAAAACTCTGGATCTAGAGCCACATCTGAATGACCTGGCCCAGCTCTAATTAATGTATCCTAATCCCAACACCCATGGATGTAGGGGTCATGTGGATTCAGACAGCATTCTAGAACCCAGTTTCCTGGGTCAGGAGGATCTCTAGGCTCAAGCCATGTAAATACCACCTCTACCCCTTTGCGGTGACACAGCCAGGCAAGGGATAACAGGTGATGAAAGGAACACACAGAGCTTCTTGTGTGAAGGAGGGTTGTTTGCCTTTGTTCCATTGCAACAAAGGAACACAGGGAGGAGAATTTACATAGCTATTGTGTTCCCTGGCTGGGGACAAACGGGAACATGTTATCAGCCAAACCTATCTGCTCTTCTGATTTGCATTTTGGAAATGTGACTGACCGCTGAACTTTCTTCACCTCAGGAAACAGTTCTGCAAGGCCTCTGGAAACGACTTCCCCTTAGTTCTCACCAACACCACAAGAGAGACAGGGTGGGTGGGGTAATCTCCCTCATTGCACCAACGAGTTTACAAGCTGGAAATATCTTGTTGGTGCAAAAGTTGGTGCAATAAGAGAGGTCCCCACCCACCGCGTGTCTATAATATCCTGGGACCGACACAGGTACAACAACACTGCACGCTACCACAAGAGGGCAGTCTTACTCCACTCAGCCTTTAGGCATTTCCTGCACTCCTAGATCATTCTTCATCTCTAAGACCCAGCTGACCATGAGGTTGTTAGTAGCCAATTATGATTATTCCCTCGGTTCCTCAACCCAATTTGGAAAAAGAAATCCCTGTTATTAATTGCTACCTGACACCCAGACAGCTTCATCCTCCCCTCACTGAAGGGGAATAAGGGATTAGACCAAGCACGCTTATCCAGACGAGAACACAACCATCAGGGGAGACACCAGCCCAGCTCAATCTTTAAAGGTAATGGAAGCAATTCGGGCTTCCAGGGCCTTGAGTGAAAGCCAGCACAAGGGATTAAGCAGCGCGTACAAACCTATAGTCTCCCAGTTGTAGGTGCAGCAGAGAAGCAGGTGACCGATCCAAAGAGAGTCACTCTGGAAATCAAACTGGGCCGTAGTAGGAGCGAGTTTTCCATCAACACGCTGTGTTTCTAATGCAGAGGGAAGGGGAATGGGCTGCCTCTAGGCCTCTGCCCCGTAGAGGAAACAAGTGCAGGCCAAAATGTCTTTTCTGTCTGTACAGGATGGCTGAAATGCAAAGGCCATGTCGGCATGCAGGCAGCGCTCAGGTGTGCAAAGGGAAAGCAGGTGCATGGTCTCCAGAGGAGAATATCCTTCAAAATCATTCTCAGCTCATGGGTACTTCCAGGAATCTCGTGGCATTCCAGCAAGGTTCCAGAAAGCCCAATCCTGCACCCTGGGTGGTACAAGGAATGCTGGGTCGGGCTTAGGAGTCACAGAGATTTTACATAGCAATGGCACGTTGAGGTGGTAAAGATGCACACAAAAAGGTCAGTGGGGCCAGAACTTGCAAGGTCTCTACATGTCTGACTGCCCCTGAGATGAGCAAGAGTCTGTGTTTGCAGGACTGGGTCCAGGAAACGCAAAAGCTGGGTTAATAGTTGCTTTATTTTACCAGAGCAGTACAGAGCTACTGGACCATAGTAGTGAATCTGGATCAATTTGTTCAATGGGAGCACCCTACTGATAGATGGGAAATGGAGCTATGAACTATAGAGCACAATTAATGTGTCCGTATTACCATAGTACCCAGGAGCCCAAGACATAGACCAGCGCCCCATAGTGTGAGGTGTTGTATAAAGCAGAATAAAAGTGGCTGTACAGAGTCACACGCTCAGTGGAGTTGCAAGTGTCTAACTGAGAGCAGAATTTGTCCCACTGTGTCTATATCCCCCTATAAATGCATGTATATTAGAATGTTCTTGGAAGCCAACACTATAATGGAACACACAGCTAGACTTCCACTATAATCCCGTGGTTTCACCAGTTTATAACTTTTCTGTACATTTACCTTTGGGGCTGAAACTGACTGGTGTGACTCGGGTGAATTTTGTTGAATTGAATCCGATTGGTCAGCTCTGAATAGCATGCATCGGTGACACAATACTCTTTCCCCAGTTTTTGTAAATTGATTTTATCTGGACAAGTCACAAAACATCTAAACTCAACACAGCAAACCTTCGCCGACAGCGAGTTCTCAGGGAGGCAGAGTCACTGACAGGGTTGGAGGAAAAAGTTAATATGCAATTTGCAAAGCGCCACCTTCACGCATGCACATCAACAGGGGCTTTTGCTTTTTCGGAACAGTATTGGGCACCTCCATCATGCAGCGCAGCTTAATTCTGTGTTGCCACACATCGGACAGCTGTATAGAACACAACCAGGTTTCCCCTACATAGAGAGTGCTTCTCTTAAAACATACAGAGAAGGGAACATCTGCCTAGTTAATAAATACAATGCCCATGTCTATAGAATTTCCCTGGTATGCCACCGGCACCCACTTTTCTATATTTTCATGGATTCCAGCCAAGAGGCGAAATCCTGTTTTGATCCATCCTCATGTTTCCCTTAGCCCTGTTTTTAGATGGCCAGCTAGATCCTCCATGCATGTCACATCTCTCTCCGATTTTGGGTATAACTTTCTGCAAACAGCACAACACTGCTATTAGAGGAAGCAAATGTAAACAAAAACCCCTCAAAACAGACTTTACTTGGAGAATTTAATGCCTCTGTGACTGACGTGCGATTTCGATACTGTGCAGTACTGGAGTTATCTTTGTATGCCACGTTTTCAGGTGGCTCTTCTGATTGCTGACTGTCCTCAGACTTGTATGCTACCATGTTAAGTCCTATATTCCTTTTTTTAAAATAGTCAATACCACTTCCACTAATGAACGCTCGGCTGCAGAAGGGCAGAGTAGCCAAAGATTCAGCCCTTACCGTAAATCCGATGCCCACGGTGGCAGAAAAAGAGCCGGGAATGAACTTGCCCTGGTCAAACTGAACCAGCAGTGATGTCTTCCCCACTCCACTGTCTCCGACCAGGATAGTCTGTAAGAATCAAAGAGAGAGCCATTAGCATCCCCCGGTAAGTGACTCAGGAAGCTGAGAACTGCCTTTGCTGTCTGGGCCTCCGCAGGCTTCTCTGATATATATCGTCTGCACGCTGCGTGGGGGAGATCCTGGCAGTTCCGTGCCCCCTTTTCCCCACGTTCCTACAGCTGGGTTATTTGTTCTTGTGACGTGCCTGGATCCCTCTGAACACATTCTGAGCTGATGTAAATTGCGGCAGCTCTGTTGAAGTCAATGGAGTGATGCCAATTTCCACAAGCTAAGGAGCTAGTTCCTAGGGTCTGATTCTGCCCTCAGGCCGCCTTTACGCTAGCTTGACTCCAATGACTCCTTTAGTTACTCCTGATTTACACCAATGTACGTGAGAATCAGTCTCACGGCTTCTCTGAGGGAGCCAAGCAGCAGCAAACACCCAAGTGTGAGGGTGAGGGGATCTGACCCAGCCGACTGTCGTTAACCCTCAAGCACCAGGGAACTGGAAAGCTCTGTTCCGAGTCCTTAGCCAGCACCCTGGAGCCAGAGCCCACTTGGGATCACTGGGCTCAGGAGACTCACTGCCAGTCATTAGGAGTTGGGCTCCTGAATCTCTAAATCCCTCTTGGGACGTAGCCATCTAAACGCCTAGGGCTTGCAGCGCTGAGCAGCACAGCGCCTCAGCACCCGTAGAAACCGGAGCCCAGCACCCTCAGCTCCCACGGACTTCAGCTCAGCCTTGTCAGTGCATCGCAGGAGGTGCCTCGCACCGCCCGGGACCAGTACTGGGAGTGCGTTAGCCACGAGTACGGCCTGGGCAAGTGACAATGAAGTACAGGGAAGGAGTCCCATTGACTGCCATGGGTGCTGGATCAGACCCCCAGGGCTGCAGCCCATTGGAGTCAATGGGAGTTTTAGGGGGAGCTGGATTATACTATATGTGAGAAAAGATGCGGGTGTGCATAGGACTTAGGGCATATATGGGTGCGTAAAGAGTCTTTCATGATCATGCTAGCTCCTCACATCCTCAGATTCTCCAGGGAGCCCTCCTCCCTCCCTTTGAAATGCGTCCCTAACGCCTCTGTTCTGCTGTGGCCCTGCCATTGTACAGAGCTCTCCTTTGTTCCTGACGGAAGAGCTGAGCAGGGCTCATAAAACAGTGGTCCCTGAAGCCAGGAGACCGTTACCTTCTTACACCCAACCTTCCTGTTCCTCTTTCCCTCGGGCACAGAGTTTTGTGAAAATCCAACCGCATCTAGCGATGCGGTCACAGCGTCTGATCAACAGCTTTCATATGCAGATAACGGCTCCTGCTAACACAGAGCCCCCCCAGAGGAGCTGGTCAGCTCGACTTCCTCTTTCTCTGCCTCTGCGGTGGGGAGCCTACTCCGCATGGCTCTCCTGGTGAATTCTCAGTGATCTCTGAAATAACCGAGTTCCCACACGAAAATATTAACCGCACAGAGCAGCGCTACCCAGAAGCCAGACCTAGAGATGGAGAATTATGATGGCTCCCTGGGCTTCTCTCCTTTCAGATTCAGCAGGATGCCACCGTCCCACAATAAATTCCTACCTCATGGCCTGAGAAATGTTATGAACAAAGCCCCTCATTTAAACTGATCCACTCTCCCTGGGCCCTTCCTTTTCTCTGACTCTCACCAATGTGCTTCCTGAAAGCATGGTTCCACTCTGGAAAGTGACCCCATAAAAATGCGGGGTGCCATGTTTGCATCCATGTTTATTCCAATATTTTTTTCCCCAGCTGCAGTCCCTGCAAACTCAACCTAGGATTCAAAAGTCAGGCTAGATTCTCTCCTTCTTGCATATCGTCACCCGTAATAAAAGTGCTGCCGGCCCTAATTTACCCCCATGCAATGCCATCATCTTCAGATTGTATCCTCATTTATGCTCGATGTAGTGTATATAATAGCGTAGTATCCCTTTAAGTAGTTTGTGAACCCTCTAATGATGCTCACCATGTTCTGTTTTAGAAGCCACCAGAGCCCAATTGGATCAGCAGTGTGTTTATCTGTAGCTAGGCCTCTAATCTTACGTACATTCAGCAAATACAATTATTTGGTCCACACTGTGCCCATGTGCTTCCTTTATTTTGTTTGTTGCCTGAACAACAACAAAACACTCAAATAGGTTTGCACAGGTGTAACTGATTGGCTCTGTAATGGGAATTTAGCATTCGTTTCTGGTGGTGATGCAAAAGGAGGAATAGAATCCAGACCCCCCGTGCCCCTGCCCCTTAGCCGTGCTGGCTTGGCAGGGCTAACAGGAGTAAACTAAGTAGTAAAACCTTCTTTTTGTCACTAAAGTCAGCACCTACAACTCTGACAGTGGAAGGAAGAAGGTGTCAGTTTTACATGCTCTCTTTTTAGAGCAAAATTGGATGTTAATGACACCACCTAGCTCTTATCTGGTGCTTTTCATCCATAAATCTCAAAGCCCCTTACAAAAGTGGTCAGTGTCATTATACCTGTTTTACTGAGGGGGTAACTGAGGCATGGGAAAGTGAAGTGACTTGCTAAAGGTCACCCAGTAGCCCAGTGGCTTTGCCAAGAATAGAACCCAGTTTTTCTGAGTCCCCGTCCAGTGTTCTGTCCAATAGGAACTGAATCAGGGAGAGCAGGGACTTGAAGCTAGTGTCTCCCACGCCCCAGGTGAGTGCCCTAACTCTCCCCGCCCCTCCACCCCCACCCCCACCCCAGTTGTATTGCAAATACACTTTATCACGTCTCGGTTTCATTCTGTTGCAGAATAAAAACAAACGTCGAAACCTCGACATTTTTTGCAAACTGGAATTTTTGTTTTGCGGCCAGCCCTAGTGCTCCCTCCAAAGGCACCATGCAGGATGGGACCCGCAGGCAGTACACGTTTATTCTGAAAAGGTGCATCACATTTTTAAATGAAATTGCTTCACCCAGGTTCCCACCCCTTTTGTGTTTGCTTTCCACGAAGTTGGGAGTGGTAGAGATTTGCAGGCACCAATGTTCTCAGATACTGAGCTCAAAGTCTTATGTGGGAGCATTAGCAAAAACTGAATATTACATATGTGCACAAGAGTATTCAGGCTGGAAGTGGTTGCACACTTATCCAGTCAGGGACCAGAAACAATATGATGTGACTTATCTGATCAACCACAATATAGCTCAAATAACCAATATTCACAGAGAACTGCCCAGGGTCAGGCCAACATTTTCAAAAATTACCCCCCAGAATTGGATACTGGATAAATGAAAGGAGATTGCAGCCTGTTTGTGGAATATCCAAGGGGGAAAAAAAAAAACTGGCCACATTCATTATCAATTCTTTTTTCAGCTCTAATAGTGAGTGTAAGGTAGGGAAAAGACAGCAGAAAACCTCAGGATCTAAATGCTCTGGTTACATTTATTTTTCACTTTCTGGCCTCCGTTTAAAGCAAAAATGGACCCCAGGCTATAAAATCCAGATCTGAATCCAAATCTAGATTTTGCATTCTCACAAACTTGGAGGATGGTTGGATCCAGGTTTGTGGTTCACTCCATTACAGCGGGAGGGGCAAGCCACCCAATTTGGAATTAGATTCCCTTCCAAAAAGTCAGAGTGGGAGCTGGAACGGAGGCTTTGCTGCCAACCTGTCACTAATTGAAAGGGAAGCTGCATTGTGAACTTCACTTATATTGCAAAGAGAAAGCCACAATTTAAAAAAAACCAACCTTACATGTAATAAAAATAGTTAACAGGAAAGCTGCCGTTTCAACATGGCTCGAGAAACAGGAAGAACAACTCAACATGTTGTGATAATATTTGGCAATTATACAGTGCATTCCATCTTCATAGCACTGCACAATCGTCTGCTGGCTTAGCTGCACAATCCCCCCTCCCCCCGAGTTCCCCAGGGGTAGGAAAGTAACTATTATCAGCCCCTATTTTACTGATACGGAAACATTTGATGAAGTGACTTGACCAAGGTCACAAAAGGAATCAGCCGGCTCAGTTCTCCCCTGTATCCATGCGCCACTTGCCACGGAAGAGCCAAAGTGACTTCACACAGCAAGTCAGGGGCGGAGCCAGAACTCAGGTCCCAGCCCAGCACTGTAGCCACTAGACCACACTGCCTCTCTGCTGAATGTTGCCAGATGAAGCACAAAAACGACTCACCTGCTCTAACGAAGGGCAGGTGAGGATGGCAAAGCTAATAATACATTAATACCCATTAAAGAGAGGTGACCCACCATAGCTGAATGGGTAATTAGCATTTGGCCTGGTTGGTGTTTTAGGTACACCCAGAGTTAAATAATCGTCCTCCAAAGGAGTGCCCTGCAAGAGCGTCCAACAGAAGCCGGATTGCAGCTGATTGCTTCCCCTCCACGCTGGTTCTTTCCTCTGTATTTCATCTAGCGTTTCTGCCCCCGTGACTGGAACTTGGCCAGGTTGTGATCGGAAGCAGAGCCCCAGAAGTGACTGAAAGAACAAAGCAGAAGTGCCTGGTATCACTTACTACAGACACAGGATTTGCAAACCTGAGAGAGAGAAATGGCCCAGGCTGGAAGGAACCAGAGCTCTCTTTTTAGAGCATTTTAAAGAAAAGACGTCACAGAGCTTTAGGGAGAAAAGGGCAATTGGAAGGATAATGCAGCTGTCCTTTGCTGGGGTGATTCTCTTCCTTGCAGGTGAGAGGTTTCGATTGATCCAGTCACACCAGAGGGCCCGCCTGAAAGGGGAGGGATAGCTCAGTGCTTTGAGCATTGGCCTGCTAAACCCAGGGTTGCAAGCTCAATCCTTGAGGGGGCCATCTGGGGCAAATTCAGCACTTGGTCCTGCTAGTGAAGGCAGGGGGCTGGACTTGATGACCTTTCAGGGTCCCTTCCAGCTCTAGGAGATGGGTATATCTCCATAGATTATTAAGGCTAATCTACCTACAAACCCACTGAGAGCCAGTCTCCTTTGCTTGCCTTTCAAAAGGAGAGAGGCTAAGGGGGTCTATTGTCAGCTCTCTACAGGGGATTTATGCTGGGTAACTTTAGCATTAACACTAACGGGAATCACCCACATACAACCCTGTGGAGCCAGATGAGACCCTCCCCCTCTATTTCTCTGCTGGTGGGTAGCACACTGCATGGTCTGATAGGGACCAGCTGGGGGGAGGGACTGGGCTCCTTGGGGTGTTGAGTTCAAGTTGCCCTTCCGCCTCCTCAACCCCCCAGTGAAGAGGAAATGACAAGTTTTGCTTTTTGCTTTGTTTTTCAGGCTACTCCTGTGGGCTGGCTGCCCCGGAGTTGACTGGCCCTGGGGAGGTGAGCAGGCCCCTGGGCGAGTCGGTGTCTGTGCAGTGTCAGTACCATGAAAGGTATCAAGAAAATAGCAAATACTGGTGCAGAGGAGCAGTTTGGAGCTCCTGTCACACAGTTGTTAAGACCACAGGGTCGGAGGCCGAGGCAAAGGGGGACAGAGTCTCCATCAGAGACAACCACAGGCTGCGCACATTCACGGTGACCATGGAGACCCTGACGCTGGGAGATGCTGGGATTTACTGGTGTGGGATAAGCAAATTTGGATTTGATCCGGGGGTTCCGGTTAAGGTGACTGTTCTCCCAGGTGAGTGTCTGCTCAGATCTCTGCACGGCTCCTACACTGCGAGTGAGGGTGACTGGGGGATGGGTAAGAAAGAGAGACGGGCACTCCAGGGCAGGATGTTCGTATATCCCTACCTGTCCCCAGAGGTGATTTCCTGAGCTGACTCGCCCCTACTGGTATTGCAGTGGGCCACGAGCAGGACACGTGCGGGTCTGGAAGAGGCTGTCCCTGTGGGCAGGCTTGAGTCCGAGTTTATTGTCTGGGTGGGTTTTACACCCCCCGGGCAGCCACAGCAGCTCACTCCCCCGGACCAGCTCAGGAGAACCGGGGGCACAACTGCAGCCCCATGTTGACTAAGGGACCCAGCAGGGAGCTTCCCAGGGTTGCAGAGGCTCTAACCAGCACAGGAGCAGAGCAGTAGCAGAGGGCAGCGAACGTTGCCTGAAGCTCCTGCTCCCCATTGAAATGTGGCTCTGCTCTGAAAAACGGCTGGAAAAAACCCGGCCCCTCGATGGTCTCTCAGGGATTCCAGGTCAAACACGCTCCCTTTACGAGCACCAAGATGGCAGTTTTCCAGCTGTAGCCCCGCCCCCCTGCAAACCTGGGATCTGAGCGCCAAGGTGGGCTTTTTCCTTCCAGCTCATCATCACCAGGACTAAAAATTCGAGGGGGCAGATTAAACCCACTAAAGATGGTCCAGGTATATTCAGTCACCTTTTTCAATGAACTCACACCAGCCCTGGTCATGCTCCTTATCTGGGTACTTTCCCTGGGCATTCATACTTCTGAGTTTTTCTGGGAAAGCATTTGCATAAACCAAATTTTACATTACATGCCTAAGTCTTTGTGCTGGAAGATCTCACCCAGCTACCCAAACGGGGAGTAGAGACAAACTCTTGTTGGGGCTCAACTGGCCAATCACAACTCACCACTGCTACAGTCACAAATATTAACTTTTCACAGGCGTGACATTCCCCACTGTTCAGAGGGACGTTACTCACTCAGGCCATTTAGCCTCCGTCTGTAGCAGCTATTTAGAGAAGAGAGGGGCCCAGGCCACAAAATATGGATCCAGATTTTGCACCCCACAGGGTTTGGGGTGTGTGTGTCCAGATCGAGGGTTTTGACTCATCTCTTTACAGGCATAGGGGCCAACTACAGAATTCAGATCCAGAATTCTCTCTCCGCCCACCCACACTCCAATGTTTGGGACAGGGAAGGGACTGGAGCTTGGGTTTAGTTTGAACCCACACCTAATTTGAAGGAAGACTGCGTAGAAATGATTTTCCAATCACTACAGCTACATTTCAAAGAGCAAATGGCTATTTTTAAAGTCCCTTACACATAATGAATATCAATTGTTAACAGCAAAGCTGCAATCTCAAGTGTCTGATGACCTGGTGTGAGACACAGGAAAGGCAGCTCAATATATAACACTTAGCACCTATATGGTGCTTCCTGTCTTCACAGCAGCGCTGTACAAATGTTAACGGGTTTATCTTCTTAGCACCACGGAGAGACAGGTAAGTACATTGTACCCCCATCCTACAGCTGAAGTGACTTGTCCCAGGTCACAGAGTCAAGTCAGTGTCCGGATTTCCTGACTTCCATTCCTGTGCTCAGATCACTAGGGCCACAGAGTTGCTGGAAGGGAAGTTCTGTTATCGGTGCAGAAAACGTGCATGTTGTGTGTGTTAAACCACTGTAACCATGCAGCAATCAAAGCCACCGTCCTACAGGAGCTTCCATCACAAATCCAGTTGTAACCAGTTGCTTGCCACTGACACCCCTCCTTTCTTCTCTGCCTTCTTGCTTGTAAATGGGGGGGGGGACAGCGCAAAAGGAAATGAGGCATCAGATAAGAAAAAGGAAGCAGAAGTGTTTGGGTGTCACCGACAGGGCAGGTTGGCAGCCTTCAGAGGGAAGGTTGCGGTCCCTGGGGGAAGCAGAGTTTGCTTTTCGGTGCCAGTTAGAGAAAAGACGTGAAACAGATTAAGGGAGAAAGGGGCAGTTATGGGGATGTTGCAGGTGCCCTTCACCAGGGTGATTCTTCTCCTTCCAGGTAAGAGGTTTTTATTTCTCCATTCACACCAGAACCACTTTGCCCGGAAGGTCAGTCACCCCACACTGGAGTTTCTCTCCCTCTCCTGCTCTCTCTTAGCTTCAGAGCGGAGAGAACCTAAGGGGGAATCTCCCGCTCTCCAGCTGGGGATTTACGCTGTGTAACTCAGCAGTAATGCTGCTAGGCGTCATGTGCATAACCCCGCAGGAGCCACATGAGACCTGAGAAATGCTTATTAGCAGGGCTTGGGGAGTACTTGCTTGGCATCCTGCCATCCAGTGCATTGCATGGAACGGCATGTATTCAGCATGACACAGGGAATGAGGCCCTTGGGATTTGGGGCTGCTGTCCCATATCCCTCACTCCTGGGGGTGTGGAGCAGGGTGTTGAGATTTGCTTTGTTTTTCAGGCTATTTCTCTGCCCTGGCTGCCCCGGCACTGACTGCCCCTAGGGAGGTGAGCGGGCCCCCGGGGGACACGGTGTCCGTACCGTGTCAGTACGGTAAAACAGCTCAGGGATCTCAGAAATACTGGTGCAGAGGAGCACAGTGGAACAGCTGCTCCAAAGTTGTTGAGACTGAAAAGTCAGAGGTCAAGGTGAAATGGGGCAGAGTCTCCATCATAGACAATCACACCACAAGCACATTCACTGTGACCATGGAGAACCTGACTCTGGAAGATGCTGGGATCTACTGGTGTGGAATAAATATAAAAGGTGGAGGTGATCCTTATTTCCTTGTTAACGTGACTGTTCTCCCAGGTGAGTCTCTGCTCTGATCTACTGATGGCAACCTGGAGCCAGGGCTGGATTAACTCTCCTGTGGGCCCGGGGCTATGAGATTTTGTGGGGCCCCTGTATACAAGTCTTTTTCCTAATTTAAAACAAAATTATCACAATTATGGCATTGAGGCTATTACTGCTATACTCAACTTGCCTTTTAGTTAATATAAAGCTGTTCTGTGGTTACATTTCAGTCTTCAAACATGTAGAATATAGTTAAGTTAATTCAAAAATAGCTTATTTCTTACCTTAGAACAGGTGTTATATTAGTTTCTTTCTGGGAGGGAGTTGGGGTGCAGGAGGGGGCTCCTGGCTGGGGCAGAGTGTTAGGGTACAGGAGAGGGTGAGGGGTGCAGGCTCTGGGAGGGAGTTTGGTGCAAGAGGGAATTCTGACCTGGGGCAGGGGGTTGAGGTGCAGAGGCACCAACTTTCCCCAGCGCCGCTGGGTGCTCGTGCCCCCCTACCCTGACTCCACCCTTTCCCTACCCCTGCCCCGCCCCCATTCCAACCCCTTCCCCAAATCCCTGCCCTGGCCCCGCCTCTTCCCCAAGCACTCCGGGTTCTCCCTCCTCCCTCCCAGCCATGCAAAACATCTGTTTTGCGGCACAAGCTCTGGGAGCTAGGGGGAAAAAGCGGGCACGCGGTGTGCTCAGGGGAGAAGGTGGAGCGGAGGCGGAGGTGAGCTGGGCAGGGGGACGGGAAGCTGCCAGTGGGTACAGAGCACCCACCAATTTTTCCCCGTGGGTGCTCCAGCCCTGGAGCACCTATGTTGAGGTGCAGGAGAGGATGCGAGGTGTAGGCTCCAGCTGGGAGGTGCTTACCACAGGCAACTCCCGGCCAGTGGGGCAGCAGGGCTCAGGCAGGCTGCCTGCCTGCAGGCCGTGGCTCCACACCACTCCTGGACGCAGCCTGCTGCTGACACAGGGAGGGGAGCAGCGTCTCCATGTGCGCTGCCCACAGGCGCCCAGTTCCCGGCCAATGGGAGCTGCGGGGACTGTGCTGGTGGCAGGAGCAACGCGCGGAGCCGCCCCCCTGCCCGGGGCTGCAGAGACATGGCAGCAGCTGGCCGCTTCCGGGAGCGGCGTGGGGCCACGGCATGTAGGCAGCCTGCCTGAGCCCTGCTGTACCGTGCCCCCCCTTAGCCCAGGGCTGCAGCCCGTAAACCCCTGCGTTTATCTGGCCCTGCCTGGAGCCCAAGTGTCTGATTGGGGAGTGCTGGTGAGAGACCCAGACAGCTATTTCTAGCCCCAGCTTATCCCCAGGATAGCATCCTGGTCACTCAACTCTAGTGTACAGCAATAGGCTCGTGCTTGGGTCTGTGGGGCTGGAGAAGTGAGCTGATGTGGGCGCCCAGGGGTTAGCGTATGTATGTGTGTGCAGGCTACACCTCCTGCTCCCAGGCAGCCGCATGCACCCACTCCGGCAGCAACTCTTAGTGCTTGGAGGGCCAGCAGGGTGCTGCTGGAGGCCTCCAAGCACCAAAGCAGGGGAGCGGCGGCAGTGGGCTGCAAGACCCTCCCCGTCACACTAAAGGCAAGCCTGTCGCTGCTGACCTGAGGCTGGGGGCAGAGGGACCGGGGGGTGGGGGGGCAGGGACTCCTGGCAATGCAGCCAACTATAGGGGAGACTCCCCTACTGAATGCAGGACTGGGATGGGGAGAAGCAGCAGGCTGGAGGGAGGGGGGATGGAGAGGGGGAGAAGGAAGGAGCACGGAGTGGGGTGTGCTCTACCTTGGGTACCTTGCTCTGCATGCCTTGCTCCATTGCAGCAGGTCTCTTGGATCGGGCTGGACCCCCAGGCAATAGGGGCTAGTCCCTGAGGGCTCCCCCCTCTGGGCTGGCTCAGGAAACCAAGGTGCACTGGGAACAGAAGAGCCAGCGGAACCTGCTCCTTGTGTCGACATTTCCTTGGGAAGATCAACTAAAGGGAACAACTCTGTGTCGAAATTTAAAATGCACACCGTGGCCTGCGTGAGAGCTGGTATAGGACAGGATCAGTGTGCGGGGGGTGTCTGGGGATCTGGTCCTGGAGCAAGGGGGGGAAAAGCCGGTACGAGCTCCAGGGAAATCCCTAGTGGGGCTTGGGTTTGAATCTCTCCCTTGCTACGGGGGTGTGTGTGTGTGTAAATATTTGACCAATAACTATTATAGGAAATCGAATGGCCCCCGCAGGGTGAGCGCGTTAAATCTGGAGACTGCAGGCAGTGCTTAGAGTACAGAATAGAGGGAGATTAGTGCTGCTCTGAGGCCCTGACCCAAAGCCCATTGAAGTCTATGGATACACTCCCACTAACGTCAGTGCACATAAGGCCCTCAGTGCAACCTTAACTATGGAGCTCTGTGATACGTATCCCAGGCGAAATCCCCCCTCCTTCACCAGTCCCCACCCTGAGATCAGCCCACTCCCAGGCAGCGCACCCCAGCTCCTTGCCTTTGCTCCATTACAGAGCCCTGCTTTCCACCGATGGACAGCAGCTCCCATCGCCTGGTTGTGTGGTTGCTTCTGTGCGGTGGGTTTGCTAGGGACAGTCTAGATCCCAGCGGTCACTTCGCTTCATGCCAGCTAACACTCATGCTCTGCGCTAATCCTCCCCCTCGGTGGCAGGCTCAGGTGAGAGGCCAAGAACTGGACTGGGCCTAGAGCCTGATGGCGCCATTCACGCCTAGGGGTGCTGGGTGAAGAGAGGGCTCCAGGCTCCAGCATGGGCAGGCTGGCATCTGCCACTTGAAATGGCAAGACTAAGAACACAGCTGCCTATGGAGAAGTGACATTTTGAAGACCTCAGAGCATTGTGTTTTCTGGTTTCTATTTTCAGCTCTTTCCACTGCAGTGATGGTAACCACTGGATCTCTCTCCCCAGCAATAGGCACAACAAACACAGCTGAGCACCCCAAAAGGTAAGGGCAGTTAAGTACATGTAAAAGCAGGGTCTCAGCTGGGGTGTTCAGGGCTGAATTTCCAGGCCCAGCTTTGCATGCGGGTTGCGGTCTGCAGCGGCAGAGACGGGCACATCCTGGTTTATGTATGCAGACTAAGGGGCTGGGCATCTCACTGCCTGATTTGTGCCTGCAGAGGGGGGATGTTGCACATCCAAAACCAGAGAAGTTCCCACCCAGCTGCTGGTGCTCGTGATCATGCACTGCCAGGCTGATGCACCGTTTCCCTGCACCGTACCATCATTTGCACAGGCACAGAGGGAGTGCAAGTCCACTGCAAAAGGCAGTGGGAGAACTGCACAAGTTCTGCAGGCTCAGGCTGCTGTCAAAGCTACAAAGCACAGAGAGGTAGAGACACTGCCCCGGGGTCACACAGCGTGTACCATTGGGACAGAGCTAGGACCAGCTCTCGGGTGTTCCTGGACTCTGGTTCTGTGGTCAGGCCACTAGCCCAGGCTTCCTCAAGACCTTTACTCTGCCTAACTGCACTCTCTCCATTGGTTTCCCTAATAACGCTTTACAATTCAGTATACAAGAAGCTGCCATCTTATTTCTCATCCTTCCTGAGAGAGAGAGAGACCTTCCCCCAAAGAGCACCCTCGTCCTCCTTCAATCTTCACCGCTCCAAACAGACATGGCTGCAGCAACCATATCCTCTCTTTTCTCTTGGCCTGCTGTTCCCTCTTATTCATATTGCCAACCCTATCTGCTCTGCCTTCCCACCCCGCCAACTGTAGCTACCGCTGGTAAATTAAATCTTCCCCTTGATCTGGTGACTTAGCCAACTCGCTTACCCTAATTAGATCACATCTCCCTCGGCACACGTGCTAATAAATAACATTGTCTTGGTTTCTGAGCTTCTAGCGTTTTGTACAGGACCTATTTAGCGTTTCCCTGCTCCGGCCCGGTCTCTCTTTTGACCCCTAGCACTAGCTGATCAAAGATCTCCCTTTAGCTGTCCTGTGTCTCAGTAGAAACTGAGGGCTGGTCTACAGACAGAGCCAGGATTTAAACCGAAATTTAGATCAGCCGAGCAACGTTGCTCTGGGGTGTGAAAAATTCACACTGTTGAGAGATGTCATTAAGCCGACCAAAGCCCCAGTATACACAGCCCTAGGTCAATGGAAGAATTCGTCTACCTAGCTCCTGCCGCTTGCGGGTGGATTTACTACAACGATGGACAAACCCCTTCTCTCACTGTAGCAAGCGTCTACATGACAGCGCAGCAGCAACGCTGTCACTGTGCTGCCGTAGTGTAGACAAGCCCCCAAAGGGGTCATTTTTATACCAATTCAGTTCAACTGGTGTAACTTTGTGTGTGGACACTTACATGGATTTAAAGCTGGATTATAGCAGTTCAGCAGGGTCAGTAAATGATCAGCTCCACGCTAAACCCCATATAACCAGTTTGAAAAACTGATACAGGAGCCTTCACACAGGGCTGTGCAATAGTTTAACAGCATCAGTTTTTTAATTAATTTAAGTTGAAGTAGTGCAACTTCTGCATGCAGATAACCCCCGCCTGGAGAATTCTGTGCATTGTTCCCGGGGGTTACAGCACTGCTTTAGCCATGCTTTGGGGAGGTCTCTTTCTACAGAAGGTGGTGGAAAGGCTTCTGCATTTACGAGAGGAGAATGTCACTTGTTTCAGCTCAGATAAAATGCCCAATAGGCTGAATTTGGACAGTATCAAGTCTGGCTCTGGGCGGTTCTCTGGAGCTGGGTTGGTTGGAACGGGCACGGACATGGGCATTCTCTGGGTCAGGGAGTGGCTGTGGGTCCCTGGGGATGGGGGTGAACAATGCCTATAGCAGGGAGGGTCATGGTATAGGGGAGGGCCGAGAAGCAGCATGGCCTGTAAGTGGCTGCTGGCGGGCCACTATACAGAGGTGCATTTGCACGAATACCTAGGGCAGGGCTGGCTTTGTTCCCCGACTGAATTTCCACCATCCCCGTCCCAGACAGGCAGGCAGTGTCAGAGATGTGTTTTTTCTTTGTCTTCCAGTTCTCTTTTCACCAGCGCTATGTTCCTGCTGCCAATGCTCCTGCTGGTTTTACTTCTATTACTGAGCGGAGCCATGCTTCTGGCCAGAAGAATGATGCTGAAGAGGAAAAAGGGTGAGAGGCCGAAGGTGGGGGCTGCCCCGCTCTCATCTGGCTCTGCCCTCCTTTCATTTCTTTTCCTCTCTCATTTCTCTCCCCCACCCCACCATCACTTACTCCCTTGGTCAATAAAGCTTTATGAAGCCCTGATCCTAACCGCTTAGTCTGCCAAAAACCCCATGCAAATCAGGAGTTTTGCCTCAGTAACCAGTTCTCCCATTTCTATGTTCAGTGCAAGGGAAGTGGTTTAACAGAACTGCACTTATTTACACAGCAGCCAGACTGAGCTAAGCACGATAGAGACACCTAGTGAGACACGGTTCCTAGAGGGAAGGGCTTTCAATCAAGGCAGGCAACATCCAGGCCCAGCAGCGGGGCTGGGAGTCAGAGTCCCGTTACGCCGTTTCTCTTATTTGAATTTGGTCTAAATCTCTCTCCCCGTGGCTGAACTTGGCAGGAAGGAAGGGGGGTATGGCTAAGGGACTGGAGACATCTGGGGTCTGGCCTTTCTGCAACATGGGAATAATAATTCTTCCCAAGGCTTAGTCCATTAACATATGGGAGGCACTTAGTTACTACAGT
Organism: Trachemys scripta elegans; assembly: GCF_013100865.1. Classification (NCBI taxonomy): domain Eukaryota; kingdom Metazoa; phylum Chordata; order Testudines; family Emydidae; genus Trachemys; species Trachemys scripta. The sequence goes on from NC_048311.1 coordinate 21,610,954, forward strand.
GATAAGCACCATAGAAAATCCTATGCAAGAACCCCCTTCCTCTTCTCTGATTGCACAAACCCCCCTCTCACCCCAGTCTCTGCCACCCGCTCCAGGGTCAGTCCTACAAGGTGGTGAGCAGCCAGCCCCATTGTCCAGTATGTGCATAGTTCCAGCGCAGTCAAGGAGCCTACTCACATGCTTGCAGTACAGAAGCATGGGCTAAATGCCTTGTCCGGGTGTGCAAGAGTGCTCAGCCCCCTGCAGGATCAAGGCCTATTTTCTTATTACACACACACACACACACACACACACACACACACACACACACACACACACACACACACANCACACACACACACACACACACACACACACACACACACACACACACACTCTTTTCTCCTGCTCAGGGTTGCATCACCCCTGAGCCAGTGATTAGTCAGAGCTGAGGTTTATTGCAGTTTCAAAAATAGCAACAGCCAAGTTACCCAAGGCACCTGCTCAGCCGCAAGTGGAGCAATTAGCTAGAGCCGGAGGAAGCTGGGTTGCTGTGTAAATGTGTGTGGGTGGTGTATACACTAACACTATTGGACAGACAACGTAATGCACCCCGGAAAGAGACGAGGCTAACAGCTTCCCCATTGTCGTGGCTAGGGGGCTAACCCGCCACTCCCAAGGGGATATATGCAGCTGACTACACCCCACACACCTGACGTTGCCCTGCTGGTACAGAGATTTCCAGTGAGCAAACGGCAGCAGGCCACCTGCTTCTCCCAGGGACGTTCCACTTGTCCAGGGTTGCACCCATATGCCGGAGGAGGAGATCGGTCCCAGTAGCTTTGCCTATAGTTCATCTGTGTTTATGGGCCACGGCTAGTCAATGCTCAATGCCACAGAGGGCCTCAGAATTCCTTCCTATTCACGGACTCTATCTGCTCTTTGCCCACTGGACGCGGTGCAAAGGCAACTCCAGACAATCACAGCGGGAGCAATAATTGCCGTCCATTTGTGGGTGGGGGATCCAGGTGTAAAACTGGTGCTTATTACACTGGTGAAGGCTGTGGAAGTGAAATAGACTCAGGAGCTCCGGGGATGCAGGTGGTGGTTGTGGCCTGTAGGGTGCACCTCAACCACAGGAGTGGCGGAACCAGAGAAGATCCATTTCTCCTCTCTTGAAAGGCAGGAGAGTCTAGCTGCATCTGTGAGTTCCTCATCAATTCTAGGTACATGCCCTGTGCCTCATCCCAGCTATCCCAAGTCACTTCCAAAAGTCTGCCCCAGGGCCTGCCTGCACCTGCCTAGTCTAAGCGTTAACAGCTCAGAACTAAGCCCTGGAGAAAGAGACCAACATTGCAAAGGGCTGAACGCTTCAGCATTTTACCCCTCCTCATGTAGGATCTGGAGGAGCCCACCTCCCTCCCCCACTCCCAGCCTCGTCACTCCTCCTCTGTAGATCGTCTCTTTCAACACTGTTACATCAGTGTAATAAGTGTCTGTTACCTTTCAGCTGCTGGAGCCGTTGGGCCTAGCGCAGCAGTGAATGAGGTAAGAGAGGGGAATGGGTGCTGCACTCTAATACAGTGGGTTAATTCTCAAGCCCCAAGGGGGGGCTTTAACAGCTTAGTTCAAGTCTGAGTAAGAGGGCACGGAGCTCAGTTATTCAACCCCGCCGAGCTAAAAAAGTGGAGAATCCCGAGTGAGGGACAGGCTGAATCCCTGGGAAGGATGCTGGTCATTGTAGGGGGGCCCCAGCCAGGATTTGCCCATGTCTGAAGAGAGGTGGTCTGGTGCATAAAGCATTGGATGGACTCAGGATTCCTGGATCTGCCAATAGCTCATTGCGGGACATTGGGTAAGTCACCATCTCTCTGTGCCTCTGTTTCTAGTCTGTAAAATGGGAAGAACACTAGTTCCCTTTGCAAAGGGCTTGAAGATCCCTGGCTGAAAAGTACTGTCAGCGCTAGGAGCACAGCTGGAGAAAGCAGTGAGACTGTTGCTAGGTGTTCGGGGAATGGGGAGTTAGAGGGGAGGGAAAACCAGGGGACAGATAACAGAGGTAGGCTGTGTGCTTGGATCACCCCAGAAGTAGTAGTGGCCTGGAGAGTGCCTGGTGCTGCTGCAGGGGCAGAGAGCTCCAGCTCAGAAACCCCAACACAGATTGTGTTTATTTTTTTTCAGGCTGTTGCTAGCACCGAAAGTGATGTTTCCTATGCAGCTGTGAAACCTAAATCTAGAAAATCCATCACCACAGCCCCATCGCCTCACTCCGCTCAGGCCGAGCCCAGTCCAGAAGGGGTGGAATATTCTGCTGTAGTAAGGATTCTGGCGTTCAGTCCTAAAATGCTAAGATTCTTCTGATCCTTTTATTCTCTTTAAATCTTGCTTTTGGGTTTTACAGGGCAAGCCGAGTCTTGCACAAGAGCACTTACATGCAATATTCACATCTCTTCTAGCACATTACAAAAGAGGTCGCTTTGCAAATGAACCCAGTTGCTTTCATTAGCAGTGAGAGATGTTCTGGAAAGGCTCTAGAAAAGTTCTAGCAAGTTTCTCGAAGCTTTAGAAAAAGCTCCAGTCTCCATCAGGTCTGGAAAAGTTTGGACTACCTCACATTCAGAACGGCAGCTGAAGTCAGAGCATAGAGGGCCAATTTTGCTTTCTTCTGCTTTGCACATGTAACTGACAGACCCCAGTTGCCGGGATCGAACCTGGGGCCTCTGGAGCTTAGTGCAGGAGCCTCTACCACAAGAGCTAAAAGCTGCTCTCTAAGGCTATAGAGCAGAGTCATTTTATCTCCTCTCTCTAAGTGGTCTCGGTGCCCCTAGATGGGACAGAGCACCACACCCAGAAGGTGTGTGGGTTACACACACAAAATTTGCCTACCTGTGGATAACTGCATGTACTGGCTGGGAAACTGCAGGCCCAATTTCAGCACATGCAGGCAGGATGCAAACAGTGCATGCACGAAGAGTCAGCTGCAAATTTAAATGCTCCAGTCTCATGTGATGTGCCCGGCAGTAATGTCATGTGCTCATCCACTGGACTGGAGTTCTACTCACGGCCATGCAGTGCCAGTTTTTAGAAAGAAACTATTCAAGGTGCAGAAAGATCTGCACACCCAAGCCAGGGATGTGCGTGAGTATTAGGAAAAGTGTGCTGGGCATCATCACTCCTCTGAGCAATTGAGTTACTTAGACAAAGCAGTCGGGGTATGAGGGCTTCCGTTCCTCAGCATCTGTTCTAGTTACGGTCTCTCTCCCTTCATTTCTTTTCTCTGATCAAGGCTGTTTTCAAATTTCAGGCTCCAGGAATGACAGATATTTCTTACGCCACAGTGAAATATCCAATCCTGGATGAGCAGGCAATCTACATCAATGTGGACAGGTCATCCGGTCAACCCCCCTTGAGCAGCCCTCTGGAACAAACAGAGTACTGCGCAGTGAAAAAGAAATAGGCTCCCTCTGGAACATTTCCTTTCCCTCCTTCCCTGTTGTTGTGTGGAAGTGCAAAGATTGCAATCTCTTGGAGCAGTGTTGCAAGGAATGAAATCGTCTGAGATGAGCTGGTGCTGGTGGAGTCCCAGCCAGATTAAGCAAATGCCAGGTGGAACTATAGTGAACTGGGAGACTGTCTCACCAGAATGGTCTGATGCAGCTAAACATGGTGTAGTGTAATGGGGGAGGGGGAAGGGGGGAAAATGCTGTGGAAAGGCAGAAAAATCAGTTACTCAGTCTTATTTATTTACATGTACGTCAGTCCTCACTTGTACTCTCTCATGCAAGTTAAAGCCGGGGGGGGGGGGGGGGGGAGAATGTGATTCTGCAGAGATGGGTCCAAGTCATGTAGTTCTGCTCCAGTTTCCTAGATTTGAAGGGAGAGAGGTTGGGTTTGGGATCCATCCCGACCCAGGGAGCATGGTGGTGGTAACATCTTCATCCCCCAGCTCTCCTGAGACAGTGAAGCGGCTGCATGCATCATAGCTGCTCAGGAGAGAGAAGAGAGCACCATGGGAGCAGGACCACAGAAAGACAAGGGGTGGAGTGCGGCTGGCATTTGGGGACAATGCTTAGACAGGAGCATTCCCCAAAAAGGCAGCTGGAACTTTGATTGGAATGGGCCCCCAATGAAAGAAAATGCCAGGGAGGAAAGGAGAAAGACCTCAGACACCAAGCAGCATGGAATAGCACCAGCTCGGTGGAGACGATGCAACATTGTTAGGATATTAGGAAAAACTTTTTCACTAGGAGGGTGGTGAAGCACTGGAATGGGTTACCTAGGGAAGTGATGGAATCTCCTTCCTTAGAGGTTTAAGGTCAGGCTTGACAAAGCCCTGGCTGGGATGATTTAGTTGGGGATTGGTCCTGCTTTGAGCAGGGAGTTGGACTAGATGACCTCCTGAGGTCCCGTCCAACCCTGATATCCTATGATTGTCGGGGGATAGGCCTTGGAGAGAGAAGACAGCAGCCCTGGGAGGGGAGGGTTGGCAAGACCAGACCAGACAGGAAGTGGGAGGGAGTTTTGCATCATTTCACTGCACACGTTATGTTGCTAAATGGGCAGTGACCTTTCAATGGGGAGCTCCTGATAACACAGCACCATGGGACAGGGAAAGACCGACATTTGCCTGTGCAGAATACATTCCTTTTCAATAGGGTTGGCCGGCAGCACTAATGCATGTTCTAGTTCACGGCCATGATATCACTAAGAGCTGGTAAATAATTCATAGCTAGGAAGCTGGAGGACTTATTGATCAGTCTCCAGCCTTTGCCTGTAGTTCCCACAGCCAAGCTCCCAGGTCTTACAGAACCGAAGTCAGTAGCATCTCTAGTGTGTCTCTTGAGTAGGATGACCCAGGTCCAGGTTCTATTGTGTGATGCCTTCAGGCAGCCAATCTTGTTCTATCTGCTTTAACCACACACAAGTTATCGGGCTTAATATAGGGGTAACTGGGTGACATTTGATGGCCTGCGATACACACAAGATCAGACCTGATGATCTAATGGTCCCTTCTGACTTTAAACTCTGTGGCTTTCAGGTCACAGGACCTGTCCCTATGCCCATTGACGTGAAGGGGAGTTTTTCCCATTGACACCAAAGGGCTTTGGATTAGGCTCATGCAAAGTAGCTTGGCAGACTAGAAACAAATCACGTTATTTTAACTCTTGGAAGGCTGTGATGAAGACACTGTAGCCCTGGGCACATTGCTATTGAACACAGAAGGTGGGACTGCAGCCTCGGGATAGTGGCAAAGCCTCGTGCTTTAAGACCTCTCACGTCCTACAAGGCCCATAACCTCAGCCTCAGTTGTGTCAGCCACTGAGAGGAAGCTGAAGAAGCCAGTGATGTCAGACTTTTAGTGTCAACTGCAGTCAGGGGCCTGGCGTTCCAAGGGATGGCCCAGACTCCGCTAGCTGGGGATGGTGGGTGGGTTACAGCAGCCAAGTAGAGTGTGGAATTCACTCACTGCAGATACAGAAACTTCCAAGTTTGGGAGTAAGTTTAATGCTCATGAAAGGAGGGTCAGGAGGTGGAAGCAGCTGCATGGTCCAAGGACAGGAGACCAAACTGGGAGTCAGGAACCGTAAGTTCTGTTCCCAGCTCTGCAACTGACCCCCTGTCTGATCTTGGACAAACCCCTTCAGCTCTTTGTGCCTCAGTTTCCCCCATTGTGAAGCATGGGGGATGGCTATGCATTGAGAGATAGATGGAGGAAGAGTGGTATATACCAAAGTGTTCAGTAGGGTTATTTACGGGGGTGGGTTGAGCCAGACACAGAGAGCGTGTGCAGTGCTACAGCTCTGCCAACAAAGCACCCCCAATACTGACACACAGCCACGTCCTGAGCTCTCCCCCAGTTCTGCCCATGGTCTCACCCTTCTTCAGTGCCTGCCTTGCTGTAGAGAAGCCCAGGATTAGTAAAGGCTGCCAGCTGATGAATTACACCAAGCCTAGTGTGGTTCTGCTGCGAGGTGCACAGAGAGGGACTGGCACAAGCTCAGACCCTTCATTCAGGAACTCAGAGGGTCTCTAAGGCAGACCCTGTAATGAACCAATGCACAACACCTCAGCTCTGAGCGCTCACTCCTGCCTCGTTGGTTTTGTCATCTAGACAGACATTCGGAGATGCAGGAGGGCTGACAGGAGTCAGATCGGAGTTGGAATAGTTCAGAGCCAAGGCACTTTGTCTCTACCCCTAAGCTAAAGTTCATTAACAGGAGGCTGTGTGCATGTACTTACAGGGTGGTGGGGAATGGTGTTTAAAGAAACAAGAGCAATGCCCTGCTGAGGGAAACTTGGACCACTTCCTCATGCCAGTCTCAAACCAGGAGATGCATGTGACAGATATATTGCAGGAAGTTGCCCTCTTTGGGGGACCATATTGTACTAAGTGTATGAATGGTTTATGTATCTGCATGGGCCAGGGACTGCATGCACTCTGGGGTGAGGGGGAGGGTTACCACAGCTCCTCCACAAAGTGAAGGCAGCAGGGGTAGAGTAAGGCAGATCAGGCAGGGTATAAAACTCTTCCCGAGAAGTACCCTGGGGTGGGGAGTGGTGTTCTGGTTCAGATTGGATTCTTCAGGGACCAGCCAAAGAAAGAACTTTGGGGATAGTTAACCCACTTTTAAAACTGACTCAGGGCCTTCCTTCCTTCCACTTCATGATCTAAAAAGACGGATACGAACTTGTAACCACAGGGGAAAAAATCCAGTTGCAGGGTTTGGAAGGACTGGCATTTTCTAGAGCCCAGTGTTGGGGTTGGAGGGAGCGTGACTGCTGGTCAGTTTAACATCACGCATCTTTTGTTTTAGATCCTTTCTCTGTAATGCTTTTATCTTAAGAATAAAGGTGCTTGCTTAGCAGGAGCGATGTGGGGACTTGTAATTGTCAATACACTGGTCATGGCTCTTGGAGAAAGCAAACCACAGGCATTTGCCTTTGAGGCAGCCCCAGCAGGCCAGTCTATTACAATGTAGATCCGGGAGCTGTGCAGCCTTAGAAACCCTGGTCAGAAGGGAGCGAGATGCAGGTCTCCACCCAGGAGAGGGGATGGCTGGGAGCTGGAAATCTTTCATGTGTGCCTTCTAGGGACCACGGGGCGGAGGGGGGGAAATACAGTTACCCTGAAACTGTGACAATGTGTATTTGCAATTATGCAAGAAGCACGGCAGCCTTTGTACCAGAAGCATCTGATGCAACCGGGTTGGCTACGTGAAAGTCTGCTGCTGCTCTGGGACTGGCTCTTCTCTACCTGGGGTAACTGAATGAATGTGTCAGAGCTGCATGAGATGGGGCTGGGACCTTCCTTATTAATGTGACAGTAGCACTCAGAGGGCCCCAAACAAGATTGGGTCCCCACGGTGCAGGGCTGTATAAACACATAGGACAACCTGGTCACTGCACCACACATCTCCTAGTCTAAGGAGAGGAAAGGGATACAACATAACGGGGGGTCGGAGAAGAGGAATGAAATTTACCCCTGTGCAGAGAGCTCACGTAATCTTAGGCACCAGTTGTGTCTAGCTGAAGCCCTGAAAATACAGCTGAAGTGGAATGTAGGTGGTGCTAGGTCTTACAGGCAGGCTGTCTGCACAGGGCTGCATTTCACACACAGGAATCAGGGAGCTAGAAGTATGTACTTTGTTAGCTCCAGCTATTTTCTCCCTCCCGGCCTGATCCTGCTGACAGGCACCTGAGAAACCCCAATGAACTCACTGATGGTTGGACACCACACCCGTGTAGAGTTACCCCCAATGCCCTGCTCCTGCCGGAAAGTAAGTTGAGAGCTGCTGAGGGCAACTCTCATGTCTGTTTCGTTTTACTTTACCCTGTTTTCTAGTCACAAAACTAAGCCTCCAGCCTCCTCCCCCCCCCCAGCAAGCAGCAGCTGCCACCACCTCCCTGGGCTACCGACTCATTGCACCCTGAGGGGTGGAGTTTCCCTTCGAGGGGCAGAGACGTGTGGCTCGCTAGATGGAGAGCATCATGGGAAGCAAGTGCAGACCATATTCTAACTGCACCTGCAGGTTTCCCAGACAGGCAGGCCCCAGGAGGGAAGCATCACTTCAATACTGTCATCCCTGTATTAATTGGGGGATGGGGGGGGAGATGGTGTTTGAGTATCACAGCTGCAGCATGGCGGGGGGGAGGGAGTAATTTGCACCTCGCTGACCCCATAGACATGCTTCCTTTTGTGTCCTTCCCACTTGGCTCACCAGGCCAGTCTCTTTTATTTGGGGAAATAGATTGCCTAATAACTGCATTTTCATTGCCCAGAGTCCTTTGTGCAGCCACAGCATCCTACAGCCAACAGGCCTAAGCACGTCACAGACGTTAACGAAGGCTGTCACCTCCCTCCGAGGTTAGTACCTTTCCCATTATACGGAGGAGCAGGTTGAGGCAAAGCAAGGTTCAAGGACTTGTAAATTGAGTGGCAGAGTCAGACATAAATGAGTCCCAATAACCTGCTGCCACCTCCAGGTATAACGGTCTCTACCCTGTAGGAGAATGAACAGGGTTTTCAAAGCTGCAGAAGGACGGCTAGATGAATCAGCACAAAACATAAAAGACACACTGAAAGCCTCCCAGATGCTATTTCAACATACCACACAAGCTTTTATGTCAAGGGGTCTCTCCAGAGACGGGGCCAACTCAGTACCAAACATCAGGGCGAAGTTCAGATTCAGATATGCAAAAGGGGACTTTCCCTGTAAGAATCCGATCTCAGGATCAAGAGTCAAGTTCTCACACCAACGTTCAAATGTACAACAGACCCCAATGGTGCACTGGTCAAAGCATCCAGGGAATACACAAAAGTTGCTCCTGAACAAGAATGACAAGAGTTTCAAGTAATGAATTCTACTCGGCAACAGGTTTTGGAGAAAAAGGAAATCGGAGAATCCCTCAGCATCTCCCAGACAGAGCTCTACTTTAGGTCTTTAAGAGGAGAAATTACTTGTAAAGCTAAAGATAAAATCGCTCCCCATTAGAGAGAGTACTGTAGTTGGAAAAGACTAGTCACAGACATCTCAGCTGCAATCAGTTACATTCGAATATCCTGCTGCTGCGGTCTGCCCTCTGGCAGGATTCTCAATGCAGTCAATGGGAGTTTTGCCTGGGTCAGATCAGGCTTTTGAGTTGAAATCCAAAGTCCACGGGAGTCTTCCCATGGATGTCAATAGGCTTTGGATGGGGCCCTAGATGATGTAAATATACAGTCTCTCTCCCCCAGCATTGAGAAGGCTGATGCATGCGCGCAATGCCGTAGGCATAAAGCGGTTATAAATTAATTGGACTAACCTTCCCAGTCCAACATGCCATCTTCACAATGCATTAATTCAGTGTATTCACAGTTCCTTCATCCTGTGGAGGGTTCTATATTTGCAAGTACCCAGGACAGAACAGTCCTACAGCCCTTTGTTTTCCCTCTTCCTAGCCCTTGACAAACATTAATTAATCCTCGCAGCACACGGGTGAGGCAGGCAAGTAAGTTGGGGTCTCCCTAAGGCAAAGAGGTTACGTGATTTGCCCAAGGCAGCGGGGCAGTCAATGTCAGAGCTGGGCTTAGAATTCAGGATTCCTATCTTACATTACAGCAGCTTCACTAGTTCCCCCGGCAATCTCATCTCTTGCTCCTTACTACTTGCATTTTTAGTCATTCATTTCTACTTTACTGGAGTCCGGAGCCAAGTGAGATCCTGCAAACTCAGCCTGCAAAGTCACTTAAACAAGAACCTGCAAATCCACAAAAGTTATTTCTCTCAAGGCAATCTCCCTGAGCATTAGGATGTTTCTGTTCCTGGTTTCTATGGTGCTGAGCACTGAGGGAATCTCTCGCCCCATCTACAAGTACGGGAGTGTGTGTGTGTGTGTGTGTGTGTGGGCAACTTAAATGCAGACTCAAGCTAGCTCTGTTGCATCAGTGTAAACATTTCTCTCTGCACAGTAGGGCCACATCCTGCAGCCCTGGCTCAGGCAAACCTCCCACTGAATCCATCTATGAGATTTCTCTCTCCTGGTGAAATTCGCCCCTCTGCACAGCACCAGTGTGTGGACCACTTCAGCTCCATTTCGAGATCCAGTTAAGTAGTCTACCTATGGGCTCGATCCTGCATTCCTTGCAGTTACTCCCATGGAGTCAGTGGTGCACCTTCAGGCCAGATGTGCTTAAAGGATGAGGCCAAGCCCTCTGCTGGCCACAGTGCTCAGCACTTTGCAGAACCAAGTCCTAAACCCACTTCAGCCCTCAAAAGGGTTAAGGGGGGCATCTTCCTGAAGAGTCCCCCCCACCCCATGTGAATATCCCTGATGCAATAGATCATTTTCCTGCAGCCACAATCATTCATGAGCAGCAGCCCCCAGCTCAACCTACATTTACAAAAATGTTTCTAAATAAATTTTATGTTTTTTCCAACATCGCTTGTCCATCAAATACCACCATCGGGACTGGGAAGGATTGGACAGGGATGGAGGTGGAGTCATATGTTGTAACATAGTATAACACCTTGGCTTGTGCCACTCCAAATGGGGGCAGATGCTTAGCTGCTGGGGCTGGCTATAGCTCCACTGAGTCCAAAGGCACTATGCCAAATTTACACCAGCTGAGGATCTGGCCTCATAGTCCTGGTGAGGACTTTGGAGTAACTGAAGAGGCTACCCCTCAAGACTCCATCTCTGGTGTCACACTGGGTCCAGGGATACGTCCACATGGAGATCAGAATCTGGCTCAGAGTGGACATGTTCAATAAAGCGGATAGCTTCCTGAATTAATACACTCAGTAATGGTGTACCTCTGACAAACGGAAAGTACATTGATACCCGAGTCCCATAAATAATAATGTCCCCCTGCTCCCAGCCTTGTAACACTGTTCTCCTGGAGAACAGTTAATATGGAAGATTACATGAATTATGTAGAGAGGAAAGCTAGTCGAGTGAACATTAAGGCCTCGTAGGCACAGGATTTAGAGACATTTTCATAAAAGGCAGGCGATCTTAATCACACTTCAATAATTTATGGGTCATTTATAAAAACATTGACAACTTGTGAATTGCTTCATTACTTTGAATAATAACGTTCCAAAGAACAAAGAGGCAACAGCACCCTATTCACTCCCTTGCTGGCTTGCAAAGTTTCGTGATAGCTAGCACTGTGCCACAAACTTGTTATTTTCAGCAGGGAATACATGTATATAAATAAAAGTAATTTATAGCAAAAATTCTGAAAAACATAATACTACACAATAATTACAACGGACTCGGTTTACTGGGTGTTTGATAGCACTCTGACTTCATCTTTCTGTGTTATTCTTATGAACAGTGTGAAACCTTTGTACAGGTCGAGTTAAAAGCTTGTTTGTTTCATACCCATCATTCTTCAAGGGCAAGGGTAAATTAATCATAGCCCCCCCACTACCTAAAACAAGAGGATTATGTGAACCCATCCCATAGACTCAGATGGCGTGGGTGGAGGGTTTTTTGCTAAGAACTGTTTGTGGGGAGAGAGAGAGAGAGAGAGAAAGTGTGTGTGTGTGTGTGAGTGTGTGAGTGTGTGTGAGTGTGTGTGAGTGTGTGTGAGTGTGTGTGAGTGTGTGTGAGTGTGTGTGAGTGTGTGTGAGTGTGTGTGAGTGTGTGTGTAACACAGAATGAGAAAGATCGCACACATGTGCCTGAAGAGATCCAAGCAGAAGACTGTAAGCATGGTATGACCCTGAGAGAAACCTAGAGAGAGGTTCTGGGTTGGGGGCACTGGCTGAAAAGAAGCTTGGGCCTGTAAGAGAAGATCCTGCTCCTTTTGCATCTGGTTCTCCTGCTTTCAGAGAAACAGGACTTTGTACATTCCTTGTACATCAACAGAACTGCGTCAAAGAAAAACACCAGGACTATCATCAATTTCTACTCCTACAGCCCCAGGGCCCAAGCCTTGACTAGCTGCTCTGGTCAAAATGGGGTAACATTATATACCCAGTAATATATGAACGTACACACATACACACACACACACACACACACACAGGGGAGCACCATAAATGGGCCTTAGTGTAAGTGAGCATCAGACCTCTGTAGTGAGAACGAAGAGCTGAATTTTTCCTTTCTGGATATATTGTCCTCCCTTTCACAGCGCTCACATGCAATACAGTCAGGTAATCAGATAGAGTCCCAAACTCAGGGTGGAGAAGAAAGTGACGTTTCCAAAAGTTGAAAATCAAGTTTTTAGAAGAAAGACTTTCAAATCCTAATTTTTCCCCCCTACTGGATCATGTGAGAATTAATAACTAGACGAAAACAGACCTAGAATTTCCTTACCAAGTTGAAAAAACATTTGGAAGTCAGGCAAAGGAAGAGGGGACAGGACTGTGCCAGAGCATAGGATTTACATTTCCAAACAGAAAAATGACAAGTAAAAAAACCCATCAGATTAAAATTACCATTTTAAATCAGTAGAGTGAATCCATTTGCATTGAGCTAGTAGAGAAGACAGCTAAGAGAATCTTTGTTGCAGTCTCAGGGGAGAGAATTCTAACAGAACAAGAGACAAGGAGAGAGAGAGAGAGAGATACCTGGAACACCATGACCAAATCCAGCAGTTGTATTCTTTAACTCACAGTTTGCCTGGTATTATTGGCAAATTGGTAAACCTCAGAACAGTGGAAGCTGAAGCAGTAGTGGAGATCGACTGCCTTCTTGATTTAATTTCAGAACACTCTCTAAAGGGAATTGCTCATGTCTAGGTCTTAGTCCATGCTAAGATAATTAGCAACAGATGACAAAGTCTCTTAGAACAGGGCCAAGTGTACTAAACTCTGGAAGTTGAAAATCGTCACCTGCACTAGTTTTTTAAGAAAAACACAAGCTGGTGTTAAGTGAATGAGAAAGAAAAAAGCACACACAGATAAAAGCAATGGAATAGAAATAGCTGGGTGGTTTACATTTTAACTAGAGAGTCGCAAGCTAAACTGTTGCTTTGCATTTGCTCTGGACTAAGTCAGCATGGCTGAAGATGGGGAGATCCAGGCAAGCCAGCTGCCTGAACTTTAAAAAGTAAAGTAGGTAAAGCGGGGTAGGAATTTGATAGACTTTACCCCATTAAATAAAAGTGGGTCTGCTTCATTATACTCATTACTCCAGCTTTACATGGATTTCAGCTGAGTGACACCGATGGGGTTTCACTGGAGTAACAGGGGTAAAGAAGGCAGGTTTCTCTACATATAGAGCCTGACCCACACTCCATTGAAGCCAATGGCAGCCTGTCCCCTGACTTAATTTGCAGCTGGATTGGGCCCACATTCCACTTTATCTTACAGGATCACAAGGTACTTTACAAACACACACAGAGCCCCATTGAAATGCAGCCATTCCCAGGTGGAGGGTGGCCGCCGGCAGGCCCATAGCACCCTGCAGATCACTGGGGTGGGATAAGGACAGTTTGATCGAGGATACTGGGTTAAAACCCCTTCTTCTCTGAAGAGTGCCATGAAACTTGTAAGGCTTGAATCTTCAATATTCCACAAAGGAGCAAGGCAGTGGACACCTGTGCAGACTGGCTGCAAAGCACTACCCAATCACTATTCCCCACTCCCACCGGCGATAACGTCTCTCACACACAGCGGTTAATGACAGCACGGACAGGCAAGGCAGAGCACTTAAGATCTTGGTCCTTCCAGGACTAACGTGAAAGTAGCAGGCACCACCACACAGAAAGCATGGAATTCAATTCATCTGCCACATAAGAGGAAGAGCTAAGTCAACCCTGCCAGGGTTTGAACTTGTGGTTTCCAGAGAGTCACTATTTAAAACCCACTGCTTAGGCAATAAAGCCATGAATTGTGTGTTGTGGATTAGTTATAATACACTGACAACTTCCCTTCTTAGAGAGCCTACATGAACCAAGCTGGGATAAAGGGCGGGTGGCACACAACTTGCTGAAAAACAGGAGCAGACTTGTCTGAAAGCCCCATCAAACTGTTGGGGGAGGAGAGAGTCCCACAAGAACCTGCCCTGGGACCTCTGCCAGTTCGAATATATACAGTTTACTGTAACAGCAGTAAAAAGAACAGGAGTACTTGTGGCACCTTAGAGACTAACACATTTATTTGAGCATAAGCTTTCGTGGGTTAAAACCCACTTCATCGGATGCATGCAGTGGCAAATACAGTAGGAAGATGTATATACACAGAGAACATGAAAAAATGAGTGTTGCCATATCAACTCTAACAAGACTAATCAATTAAGGTGGGCTATTATCAGCAGGAGGGGAAAAAAAAAAACTTTTGTAGTGATAATCAGGATGGCCCATTTCAAACAGTTGACAAGAAGGTGTGAGTAACAGTAGGGGGGAAATTAGCATGGCAAAATAGGAAGTGGGTTTTAGCCCACAAAAGCTTATGCCCAAATAAATGTGTTAGTCTCTAAGGTGCCACAAGTACTCCTGGTTTTTTTTGCTGATACAGACTAACACGGCTACCACTCTGAAACCTGTAACAGAAGTACCTCATTCAGTGAGCTGCTGGTGAAAGACAATGGGATGGGGTGGGGAGGGGTGATGAGTGAGAGCAAACAATAAGATCTCCTGTAACCCTGTGGGCATGTGGTTGACAAACCTTAATAAGCAAATCCCATCAAGATCTGTGGTGGGCTAATGTGGCCAGAGAATGAAAGCTTTGCAAGACTGTCTAGACAGCATATAAAAGCAATTTTGATTTTTAAAAGCCAGCCAAGTGCTAGAAGAGCCGGAACTTCACAAAGTGGTGGCAAATGCAGAAGCCAGCACTTACATTGTGTTCTCTTTGCCTGTGTAGGAATGTAGGTCTTGCTTTACGACATCAAAACCGAGGTCCATCTTGTGTTGGACACTGGCCTGGACCAGCTGCTTCAGTTGAAGGTTTAAGAACCCCACAGTAGGCAGAGATGGGAGATCATTTGCCCCCTCAATATAGGTCTCATCCTGATCTCCAAAAGTTAAAGATCAGCTTAAACCCTGAAGCATGAGGCTCCCAAGATTTCATTATAATTATGGTAACATATAAACATCCAGCACCTTTTTTGGATCATGCTAAGTTCTCAGCTTCTGTGACTTCCAGGGGCAATGAGCTCCACCGTCTAATTACACATTGTGTGGGGGGGAAATATCCCTTTATTAGTTTCAAATTTTCCACCTGCTTATTTCATTACATTGTCCCTTGTTCTTACGTTACGAGGCAGGAAGAACAGACGCTCCTGATCGATCATTCATTATTTCATATACTTCTAACATATACTCATTGATATTCTCTCTTATTAGTCTACTATTATGGGAGCTCCCTTATCAGAGCCCTTGTCCTTCCCCCCCCCCCCCCAATATTGCTGCCTGACAGGCTCCCATAGGAAGAGTGGAGAGCTCACTGCAGGATTTTTAGGATAGTTTTAAACAGTGGACAAGGCTACCGTTGATGCAGGTCTCCAAAAGGAGAAATATATTTAATGATGGAGATGGGGCTATCAAATAGCAAACTAATGATGATGGAAGCCATTATTGTATCTCAATATACATAATAGTGCAGGAGATATACATGATTAATGCAAGGAAGTGAAAGAGGAGGATGGGATGAGTGTTTCCCATCAGGCAAATCTTCAATGCTGACAGATTAGTAGTAGAATTATGATAGCACCCGGGAGCCTCACCCATAGACCAGGACCCCATTGTACTAGGCAGTCTACAAATAGAACAAAACCTGACTGTGCAGATGCACACAGAGCTCATTTTAAATCATTATTAGTTCTGAGGACATTGTCCAGCCAGCAAGATCACTGCATTCCTGTAACCCCCACCTCTTACCCCCCCAAATCCTACTCAGTTGCTCTTTTGTGATTTTTACCAGGAAAAAAAAACACTTCTCACTCCTTCAAGTGATCAGAAGTTCTTTAAAATGCTTGTTTTAGTTGGTATTTTTCAATATTTTATGTACATATCTGGGCAGCTTCTTTCCTTTGAGGATCTTCATGGGGTTAATTCAGGACAGCTTGTATGCTGTCAGATGTTGCTGCCTGAGTTCTTTCAAATGCATAAAGCAAGGAAGCACTCAGCCCATGTAGCCATCTTAAATATTCACCAGGCTCTATTATCATAGCTGTCTCAGAAACCCAGAGAGCACCTAAGCCTCAGTCTGAGCAAAGCACTCAAGCACATGCTTCAGCACTAAGCATTCAACTTGCCCCATTGACTTCTAGGAGACTACTCAGGCTGAAGTTACACACTGAACTTGTTAGGATCAGGACCTTAAAGACATATCACCAAATGCAAACTGGGTCATCCAGTCAGATCACTGGATGGCGACTGTTATAGGCAGATAAAACTGATGAATATATCAGGACAACAGCTTATTCATGACAACACAGGATATTTTACAGAAGCCTTACTTGTGTGAAATTGTACTAATAGACAAGTATAATTACTGAATCTTTCTCCTTCAGATTCTTCCATAAGACTCACTTACCCCACTTGCATACAGAACACTTGCAACTGATAAAAGGTCTTACCACTTTAACCATGCCAGGACAGTTAAAGCAGCAAACAGGGTGTCACGGGGGCTTCTCTTACCTTCCAAGCACACAGAGCTACACCAAGTCCCCTTTAAGAGAATTTATTTTCTTAAAACAGGCAAGTAAGCTAATGGAAAACAGTCATTTGACTCACTTCATCTTGAGCTTCTGGGCCCGCCCTCCCAGGGGTCTCTGATATTCCTGCTCCTGGCAGCTTCCCAGTTGCAGTCAGCTCTGCTCCTTACCTGAAGCAGCAGCCCCAAGGCTGCTTCCCTGAGCACCTGACCCCATGCTCCAGAGACCTACCACCACAATGTGCTCTGCTCCACTGTGGCTTCCCTCCCCCAGGCACTGCCTGTCTCAATCACCCTCCTTTCACCTTGCCTTTCCTGCCCTTTAAAGGCCCAGGTGCTGCTGGCCACCTTTAATTGGCTGGATTGGGCTCACCTGCTGCTGGGCCCAGCTTTACAGACCAGCTAAGCTGTGACACGTGACATAGCTAAAGCAGCACAACTCCTCTAGTATAAACGTAGTTATACCAGCTAGGTGCTTATGCCAATAGAGCTTATTCTGTGTCGGGAAAGCTGTACAAGTATGAGCACTCTTATCCTGGTGCAACTGTGTTTACACAGGGGCTTTTCCTGGCCTAACACCATTGGCAGGACTTTTAACTGGCGACCTGGCCTAAAGCAAGTGGCAATTGTGCACAAAGCTAGCCTGCCCACTTTTTACCTTCTCCTTCCTCTTCTGCTTGTTTCAGTCACTTACAGTCTTGGTTAAGGATGAGGTACAGTAAGTTCTTTGCAGTAGGGACTATCTGAACTACTTGTTTGTACAGGGCTTAAAACAACCGGGCTCTGATCCCTGTTTGGGACTTCCAGGCAGTACTGCAATACAAACAAACAGCTCTGTGTCAAGGGCATAGGGAGCCTCTGCTGCACGTGTGCAGCTTGGGCAGGAGTAAGCTAGTTGCTGATGGAAAAATAAATAAGACATCAAATTGTCAAGTGAGATAACTGAGCCAATTGCATATTCCAGGGGCTCCCCTGCCCCCATTTGCCTGGGCATTTACTCTGCTGTGAAATCACATAATCAGATCATAGACTGTGTTTCTGCTGACATGGTTTGTTAGCGGGAGATTATTGCTGCAGAAAGAAGACAAGAAGACACAGCGAGGACCCAAAGGGTTTTTCTGTGTGTCGGCGTATTCTGAGTATCAGGAAAAAAAGAATTGCTGGAGATTAACATTCTCATGAAAATCATGGGCCCCATCCTACAGCCCTGGCTGCTGTGAGTAATCCCATTGCAATGAATAGGACTGTTCCCTTGAGCAGGGGAATCTAAACCAACCATGATGCCACATGTCTGCCTACAAACAGAGAAGCTACTAAGCAGCCCGACTCTCGTCTGCTCTCAGCCCTGCCTGCTGCCAACCCACAGCAATTTCTAAGGCCCCTCGCTTCTGCACAGAGGACTCAGGCATTAAACTTTCAAGGCCTTAGGAATGCTGCCCCAGATAGGATAAAGGGAGTGACGTGAAGTAGGAGGCCTACCAGAGAGTGGCACCTATGCCATTTTTAGTGACCAAACAAGATCAGTACATCTAGCAGCAGCAGCAGCCTTCTTCCCCACACTGCTGCTGTAGCTGAACCTGGAGAGACCATAGCAAGGGTTGAGAAGGAAATACTCTCTCCCTAGCTACTCTGTTCTTGGCCCATCTGCTGATGCTTCCAAGCAGGGGTGAACTTAATGCTTATGGTGGCAGCACTTTTGATAATGCTAAGCTCCTGGGAAAGATGATGCTCAGGGGCATTTGTAAGGTCTGATCCAAGGTTGCTAGCAGAGACAGGGATTTGAAGAAGAGAAGGGAGGGAGAAGTGTATTTGGGGATATGGACACTTTCATTGAAGAGAGGTCAGACAAGCCTGCTCTACTCATTTCAATTTACTTTGGGGATTCTTTAAGAAAATGCCCACTGTAATCACTCAGGAGCAGGGACTTGGGGTGAAATCCTGCCTTCACTGAGCCATAGAAAGACACCTGAAGAGGTTATGTAGTCTATCCCCCATGCCTGAGGCAGGACCAAATACACCCATACCAGATATTCTTGTCAATATCAAATTTCTTGGTCAAGGTATAGTCAAGGTCCAGACTCCAGAGAAAATAATACAAAATAATAATGATAATAAGTAAATAAAAAAGATTTTGGGGTCTGTTCTAAAGTGTCTTACAGTCCAGATTTGGCCCATGGTCCACCTATTACTACCCCAACCCAGACCACCCCTAACGTGTTTGTCTAACCTGTTTTTAAAAACCTCCCGGGATGGGGATTTTACAACCTCTCTTGGTACCTCGTCCAGTACTTAACTACCCTTATAATTAGAAAGTTTTGCCTAATATCTAAGCTAAATCTCCCTTGCTGCAGATTAAGCCCATTACATCTTGTCCTACCTTCAGTGCTCACGGAGAACAATTGATCACAGTCCTTTTCATAACCGCCCCAACAATATTTGAAGATCTTTCTCAGGTCCCTCCTCAGTCTTCTTTTCTCAGGACCAAACATGCAATCAATTCAGTCAATGGCAAAACTCGCTTTGAGTTCAGTGGAGCCCGCATTTCCCCATTTGTCTTTATACTCGTCATTCTCTGCCAGCCCTTTGCGTCCAACCCTGAAGGAAGCTTTAAAAACTTAGCTCTGGCCAGGAGACCAGCGTTGGTGCTTTCAGAGAACAGTTTGCACCGCGATGTTAGCTGCACCAACATGGCTCGGGCTGGCAGAATCCCAGACCTACTCGGAGGGGCTGTTTTGCAAACGCGCGCGGATTCTGTTGAACCTGGGTGTCTGTCTCCTTTCCTAATTACACACATTAGTGCCTGGAAACAAACACGAGTTAACAGCTGCTCTTGCTGAGCACGGCGTTTTGTTAATATATTGTCTGCTGCCAGGGAGGGAAGGGGAGGGGGAGAGATCATTAGTTCCCAATTACTTGGCAAGCCCAAAGAATCTTGCAGAACAGTTGTTTGCATACTATAAATAAACCGCAGCTTGCAGGAGGCGGGGGAGAAGTCAAACAGCAGTGTTTAGTGGGAAGCGAAGACACAAACAGTGTCTGTTCACCCCGGGGATGACTGCGCGGCTGTTATATTCCCGCCAGGAAACAGCAAACACACAGTATTCGGCTTGCAGCCAGGAATAAACCCCACAACTGCTGGCAGGCCTCCCCCCGGCGTGTGCCCGGACTCTGGCGGCTACCAGCCCATCTTACGGTGCAGTTCCATAGACTTCCCACCAGCCCCTTACATCCGCTACCTCAGGGAGATCGGGACCCTGTCCCCCTTTTGCGGGATCTCTTGTTTCCGGGGCTATTTCTATTTTTAACCAGGGTTTATTCCCCCCCCCCGCACCGCCCCCCAGGAAAAGCCGCCCGAATGGGTCCCCCACCTTGTGCAGAAGATCCTCATCGTAGGAAGGGCTGCGCGCTCCATTGGCGTCCATCCCCGCGGCGCTGCCAGCCCCGCTCTGAGCGCCCCAGCCTGGCTGCATCCCCTGCAATCTCCGTGCGTCGGTGCCGTGCGCGGCTCCCGGCTGACTCCGATGCAGCAGGCGGAGCCGGGCGGCTTCCCCGCGGGAGCCGGCTACCTGGCCCGCAGCATGCCCCGGGGGGCCGCGGCGCAAGCCAGACGCGGCTCCCGCGAGCGCACCCCGGGAGGCGGGAGGCGGGGGGCGGGGCGGGACAAGCGCGTCCGGTTCGGCGCCCGAAGCAGCTCCCCGGGACTGTAAAGTGCTGAGCAGGCAGGAGCACGGCTGCCTTTGCGGGGCCCAAGAGCCGCACAGGCCGGGCAGGTTTTCAGCACCAGGGACAGCTCCAGGCGCAGGTTCCCTCTATGCACAGCTCGGAGCACCCCGGACAGCTCCCGCAGCGCGCGGGGCGAGCACCCCGGACAGCTCCCGCAGCGCGCGGGGCGAGCACCCCGGACAGCTCCCGCAGCCCGCGGGGCGAGCACCCCGGACAGCTCCCGCAGCCCGCGGGGCGAGCACCAGGGACAGCTCCAGGCGCAGTTCCCGCTACGCACAGCTCCGAGCCCCAGAGCCAGCTCCCAGCCCCAGCGGCCGGTGTCTGCCAAGGCGCCGAAGCCCTGCAGTTGGAAGAGGAAAGCGGCGGCTGCAATTACCCAAACTTGAAAGCGCTTGTGTTTCACCTCCATCCCCCTCCCCGGTCCCTCCCCCCGCTGTCTCTCCCAGCAGCTCCCGAGCTCAGTTGCGTGTTGCGAAGCAAGTAAGGGCTGCAGCAGCGAGGGGAAGGCTCAGGAAACGGCACTGGAGCCTAGGGGCTTCCTCGTTCTTTCCTGCAAGCTCCGGTCCCTCTGCAACAGCAGCTATTTCCATCCCACTTGGAACAGAAACCCCCCATCACCAGCCAATAGGCGCTGTCAGCCCCTGACTTGGGCAAAGTGCATCGGCCTCCCCGCAGAATGAGCGGAGCGGGGCATTTGGGGCGGGGGAAACGGGCCATTTCCCAATGACGGAGCGACTGCAGCCCAGGGTTATTCGGCGAAAAGGTGGGGCCGCAGGCCAGTTTCTTTCCGTGCACCTCATACACGCGGCGAGGCGGAGAAGAAGAGTTTGAACCTCAAATATCAAATCTTCAATCTCGGTAAAGGGAAGGGCCGCGTGAAGAGCTGGAGAGACTTGGAAAGACTCAGCTGTCCTGTCACCATTGCGCCACGAGCCAAGAAACTCTCCGATCCCAATTAAACTGCCAGATGGATCGATCCCCTCTGACATAATTCCTGTCCCATAAGCAACCAGAAGAGCCTACGGCCAGGCAGGCTGCTATCAGCCCGGCCCTTTCCAGGAGAGCGCGCTGCTAAAGGGATGAGTTTCGGGCTGAAAGTTCCCGTTCCATGGTCGGGGTTTCAAGCCCTTCTCTTCCTGCAGGAAGGAGAGCGCTGCCGGGAGCCGCAAGAGCTCCGTGCTCTTAACCCAGACTTAGTCCCCCGGAGTGATTGAATATGGAGAGGCCTTTTGACTAGAGAAATAAGGCCTCTTATTGTTATGAAGGCTGAATATTCTGACAGCCAGGCTCTAGGAGAGGGTGTTGTCATAACTGACATTGTTCAGAACACTTGCAAAACAGGACTAAGGTTTTACATTGAGACTGGTGCGTCACAGAGCGACAGGGGGAGGGGTTAGCCCAGCCTCTGCACAGCCCAGGCTCTTTGGAGTACCCCTATTACTGGCCAAGCCCTCAGCTTAGGTTTTCACAAGGGCCAGTCCTGCAGCTCGGCTTCTCCAAGACTGAACCTTCAGGCTCCAGCACCCCCTGGGTCTCATCACAGGCTGTCCACCGAGTCCAGAGGAGTTCAGACTCCTGTTAGAGTTTTACCCCTTCAGGGAGCAATGCAGCCACTAAGTATCTGCAGAGACACAGGGCAGCCTTTTCTAGGCAAGCCAGCAGTTGGTAGTCGACTGTAGTACAGCCCTTGAGAACCCTTAAGTTGGCATGGAAAAGTCAAACCTAGGACTGAGTCTAATATTGGCAGAAGCAACTGCCCCTATTTGTCTATGGTTTTCTGGAGTCCATCCTAGTCTCTCTCTGATTCTGTGAGTCTGGAGCCCAGTCCTTAACCTAGCCACGGGACGCCTCCTGTGTCTTCGTCCCCCCTGCAGCCCTGCTGTGTTCCACATCTTCTTGGCCACCCGCTGTTGAGTCAATGTTGAATCATCAGGTCTTCCATTATCTCACCAGAGTGCTTCATTCATATGTGTCCATGCCATTCAGTTCGTGATGGTGCATTTGGGTCAAGCCACACTGGCATGTGACATCCACCCATCTCTTACTACCCTGTCCCAGGGGAGGAAATTAACTCCTTCACAGCCAATGGTTAATAATACGAAGTGTGGGTAAACTGGGTCATGCATATTGTTGATAAAAAGTAAAAGATTTTCCACATTCTCCACAACTGGGACAGAGCTTCACGTGTGTAAACCAAAGCAGTGCCATGAACATCATTGCTAGATTGGCATAATGCCTTTCTAAAAGGGCTCAGATTAATGGACCTATGCACATCTGGCCCAGTGGTTTTTACAGAATAAGAACATATCCACTTCCACATTTAAAAAGTCTATTTTGCTTCTCTGCTGGTCCCCTTTAGGAAAAGAGCTGTCCTATTTTTAAAGAGATCTTTTTATCCTTACCATATGCTTCAGAATTCTTGGGCAGGATCCCAGCTAGTCCCTGAAGTTTAGCCAGTCTTTAGACTAATTCTTTGATCATTGGTGGTATTCTCTCAACATCTCTGGTGATTTTGTCTCTCTCCAGGATCTCGGTGTATCTTGCTGATGCTGCAAGATGTCTTCATTCTTTATTTTTACTCTGGAAAATGTGTCTGTTCCTTGACTTCCTTAGGGTTCCCCCCTTCTCGCACACCCCTTATTCTTTTGAAGAGAATTTTCTATTCCTTCATGTCATTTTAAATATATTCTCTGAAGCTTTTCTTCCTTCACTTGCTTAATATGCTATTTCTCCACCCACCTATTTTCTCAGTAAAGAAAGAGGTTCACAGATGGGCAAACAATGTGATTGGAGGGCCTTCAATAAAGAAGACGAGAACTGTTTAGAGAGAAGACAAGAAAGGAGATGATTTGGAGTCATACAAAAATAAATGACTCGTACAGAGAAGATATACAAGGAATCCCTATATAACTGCTCTCAAAATACAGGAACAATTTGATGAAAGTGAAAGGTAGCAATTTAAAAGCTGCTAAAGGGTTGTTTTTGTTCTGTTTTGTTATCATTTGTTTCCACGATAGATAATTAACCTGCAGAACTCACGGCCACAAGGCAGCACTGAGGCTAAGAGCTCAGAATGACTGCATTTATAGGGATAGTGTCTGTATGTCTAAATGTTAGACATTTACAGGGATAATGAGAATTTCCAAAGTTACGTTAAAGAAGCTAAAAATAACATGAAAGGTATAAACTCTCATGCTTTGGGGCACAAACTAGCTACTATTTGATGGGGGCTCAGAAGAAATTTCTCCTATGATCAAGTTATTCACTCTGAAGTTTCTTGTGTTTTCCCCTGAAGCATAGGATAGTGGCTACTGTACCACATGGACCATGGGCAGTTTTGAGGGAAATGCTATATTGGGCTATTATACATGTGCAGATTGCATAGGATTATTAGCAGGAGTAGGTAGGTGTATTATAATATCACACAAAGGTCCCACACAATGTGCAGGATCACATTGTGCTGAGTGTTGTACAGACACCTGCCTTTATCCCATAACCATTTAGCAGCACCACCCTTTTGACCAGCAGGCTGGGATTGCCTCTTCACAGGGCTCACAGCAGTGCACCTCCATCACTTGCAGCTTGTTCAGAAAACAGCAGCATGTTTGTCCATTGAGTTGGGTTATAACAATCATATTGCACCTGCCCTGTGTTATTTACTCCACTTACCTCTAGAGAATGGCACAGAGATTTTAAGTGGACACTGTTAGCTTTTCAGCTCCTATCTGCCCAGGGCCTGGCTGCATTTGAGACCTCCTCCTTGAAGCGAAGATGTACTCCAAGGCCACCTGCCTTTTCATGGATGTGAAGGGTTAAAATCCATGTGCATGTTATATAACAACCTGGTAAATGGATTGTGCCAGCTCTTTTCCAGACCCAAAGTCCAGAGTTTGGTTAAGAGACCAGAGGCCTAGCTAATAGTGATTAGCTAAGAGAAAGCAGAATAAACAAGATAACATTGCCTTTGCTAAGATATGCTTGGTCAGTAGAAATGCCAGATGTTGAGGCAATAACTGAATAATTATGTTTCATCCAATGTTTCAAATTGAACAAAGGATCCCTGTTCCTATTGTGTTTCTCCTGAAGGGAAAACAGTCTTCCCACAGATCCAACCTTGAGTTTATGAAAATTGGCACATGTCACTATAATGATATGGCATCCTTCCACCTCCCTTCCAAGGGACCAATGTCCTGCCTTAAGACATAAAGGAGACAATCTCTATTTCCATATGCTTTCACTGTTTCTTTGCTTTATCCCCTAGACATGTACCTGTCGGACAATCAAAGGAGTTGCTCCGTTCCTATGGACCCCAAATCAGAATTCAACATATATATTTTATACTAATAACATTTTATCAAAGTATTAATTAAATGTTAACTTGCTAACTTGAGACAATGGGCAGAGACATTGTGTAACCTTTTAACCATTGACTATAGTGCTATCTTGTCTTGCTGCAAAACCTATCCCGGGGTGTGGAACTGCCTACCCCGTCACCTTCCCCCGCCCACGGAAAATCTATATATTCTATTGTAATCAATTGATTGACAGTGTCTCTGAGCCTAATAAGCCAGGTGACACTCCGCCAGCGCTGTGTGTAATAAACCCCTATGCTTTGACCTCTACACGGTGTGGATTTATGTCCTTCAGATGCTACTATCATGTCTCTGATTGGAAGATGATTGTACCTTTGCTGGGGTGGACTGTAGCGTGTGGAGATGTCTTCCACCCTCAGTGAGCCCAAAATCCATCTCTCCCCTCTCAATTAAGCCTACCAGTTTAAAGAATGCCAAGCTAGTAGGCTCCTTTTAATTAGGTTGGACCAATACTTATTACCTTTCCAGCCTTACCCTTTCCCCCACCCCTTCTTGCATGTAGACCCTCTTGGTTCATAGCATCACTTCACATTTTAAGACTCATTTTCAGTTATATTTGTATTAGGTTTTTGTTATTCTGTGCAATGCCTCAAGCATTTGAGGGAGGAAGGGAACACTTTATAAACAAAACCCCTCCTCCTTCCCAAGGACAAGCTGCACCAGTTATAGTCTGTTAGCTAGCAGGGAATGTTTGAGGTATATATTTTGACATGGATAAAGATTACCAATAATCCACTGTCAGGCTGGGCCCAGCAGCCTTATAAAGAGGTTAAATTGCACACAATGCCATATTGGGTTGGACACATGAAGCCAGATTCTTTGGCCTGGTTGAGTTGTGCTTAGCACAGGACTGAGCAGTGGATGGGGGGGGGGGGGGGTCTGAAAGTGGCTTTAATCCACTTTAGCTATCCCCAGATCCCGATGTTGCTTTAACTCTCATCTAGCTAATTGCATGGATCACATCAGCAGCTGAGGATAGTCAGAGAGCAGAGGCACCCTGCACATATTCCTTCCCCCTGGGAATGGCCATTTGATTGGGGGAAAGTAGTAGGACACTTGGAGGTTTCCCTTATGGTAGCCAGTCAAGCCAGTTCTCCGTCTGCTTTGCAGTGCGAGCGTGGCACAAAGCAACCGAGTGGGAGCCGGATGTTTGGCTGATGTATCTTAGAAGACTAGTTGGACAGCTAATCTATTGGGTCATATTTCATTTAAAATCCACTATATTTAATACCAGGATTAGAGGAATATTAAAGTGAAAAATCTTGAAGTGAAACATAAAAACTATATTTATTTGGAAAGAGATGAATTTGTTTTAAGTATTTATTTTAATTAGTCAATACCTTGTTTAGATCCCTTCATTCCTTTCTGAAACCCTTTGGGAAGAGCTGATGCTTTAAGCTTAATTGCAACAAATACATCTGTAATGAGAAGTTTATTTAAAAATCAAGTCATTGCTTAATTAGGCTTCAGACCACAAATCTCTCTCCTTCCAGGTCAACAGAAGGACCCCAAGCAAGAAAAACAGAAACTGATTCCAAAACCATCTGCACCCATATGATCTGCTGTTTCACTGCCTGTTCCTGACAATGCTAATTACATCTCTCTATTAATTCCTCTGACAGCATAAATGTTTTTGCCAGGTCAGATGATCAGCCTCAGAAGCAGCAGGAAAAAAACAGGGAGAGCCCTTTATGTTTTCCACCACCAAGACGCGACACAGAAGTCAGACATAAAAACATTACTCCTCTAGCTTAGGATATATTGAACTGACACACAACATTGATCCAAAAATCTAAGCCCTATTAAAGAGCACTGACAGAGCGCAATACCTTACAATATGGTGTCAGGACACGAGCATTGAAAAGTTACAGAACTGACATCTCCGTTTGCCTCATGCCGAGCTATTTCAAAGAAAATATACGGTTTCGAGCATGGGACCGATCCCAAGGCAAGATTGTAATTGACTTCAGTGGGAACAGGATCATTCTCCATGCACACAGGTCTTTTTCCTTTTCCATTTAATGTTTTAAGGATCTGATCCAAAGCCCACTGAAGTCAACGTGAGTCTTTCCACGGACACCGTTAGGTTTGGGTCAGTCCTGAGGCAAACATACTGTGATACCGAACTGGGACAGTTACAGTTATTTATAGAAGCCCGCAAGCTTAAACAAAACATGTGGGCCAAAATCTGCTGTCTGCTCCGTCAGTGTGAATGTAGAGACATCCACTGTAGTCAATAGCACTGCTCTGGATTTAAGAGAGCACAATTTTAACGTTTTATATACAATATTATTTACCTGTGGCTAAATGTTGTCCTCAGATATGTACCTACATTTCCCAATCAAGTCAATGGGATTCACGTCCATGTGTCCAAATTCTGCCCTTACACATGCTCAAGCTCACCTAGGGTTAAAGTCATCCCCATGTGGAGGGCTAACACAAGCACTAGGCAACACTTAAGCCCAGTTCTGTGAACTTAAGTGGTGCATAGGCCTTGTATTAGCACAAGCATGAACGTCACCCCCAAGAACTCCAGCTACCCTCACTTCCTTGCAGTACCGAAGGGTAAGTGACGCTATCAAGCTCCTCTGTTATTCATTCTCAGGGGGTAACCGATAATGTAAGACAGCTCACCTGGAGAGGGTCTTCTCCTGGGTTTGTGCCTTCCTGTCTCAATCACAGCAGAGAGGTTTTATTCAGTGTAAAAGTCTCCCCCTGCTGTCTCCTCAGGCCTGCAAAAAGATGTGTTTTCCCTTTTAAAAAAATCTTAAGGAGAAAGGAACAGCTTTTCCGAGGACTTTTCTCCAGTTTGAAGCTCTGAGGGTCTAACAGGGAGGATGGTGTTACCCTCGGAATTCAGTGGAGTTGTCGAAGGCCAGCTCCACCCTGGGTATGTTTCATAGCACTCTGGAGTAAGACAGCGCTCATGATATTGTCAACTGTAATTCAGTTTCAAGATACAATATATTGCTAGCAAAAGACAGACCCTAGTAATGAGAAGCAAATACAGGCTCATATCTTGAGCTGGTGTAAACAGGCCTAGTCCCATTAAGTTAAATGGACTGACAGCAGATGAGAATCTGGCCCATGAGATCTATATGGCATCACAAAGCTGATTTTACCGGAGCTGGGCAGTCTCAAGGCTGCCTGACAAGGACTACAAAGCATATTCCTCCAATTAGGGACCAATGAGCCCCCCCCGTACCCCACCCCCTGCCTGACACAGCAAACCTCTCCTTGCTAACCATTGGCCTAAGCAGAGAATCCATGTAGCCCACTGAACAGCTCATGTTCCTAATTAAGTACTAGACAGCTGAAATCGATGAAGACAGGATACATCCTTGCCCTGTCTTCTCTCAAAGCAGAAAGAAAGTGCATGGTTCATTTATTTTGCCATTTTGCTCTACATTAGGATTTGTTTTATTGGCCTGACAAAATGTAAACTGATCAGTTTAATTACTTTCAGGTTACCCAGTGCAGCGCAAGTACAGGAGGAAAAGCTACATTTAAGACAGTAGTTTATGGTCTGTTTTCTTCACTGTTCCTGTTTTGATCACTCTCCATAGAAAACAGAAGGGAAGAGGGCTGTAATCTCTAAATGGAGTTCTAGTACCAATGCTGTCTAGTCTATATGTGACATTCTGGCTCATTTGAAGTCAAAGGCAATATTCCTATTGACTACAATAGGGCCAGGGTTGATCCTGTGTATTTAAGTGCCCTCTCCTTTGAATTTAAGTACTCCTCTCAACATAATCCATAACCCTTAACCCTTTGCTGGCTAGCGAGTTCAATTTACAAACAATATAAAACAAATTAAAACCTGCACTGTTCTGGGTGCCTTATTAGTTTTACTAATAAAATTAAGATCTTGTGGGGTCTGGCAAACCATTCCAGTTTATTCAGGTTATTAGCAGTGGGGTATGAAGATAGAAATCAGAGATGTTTGCACTAGAAAGGTAAACTGGAAATTTCTGTCTACCCCCATTCTTAGATGAACAATACAAGAATAATTTAACTGAAGATGAAAAGCAACACAATAGAAAAAAAACCTGAAAAAATACTATTTTGCAAAAGCCCCATAGTTAACCTATGGAATTCACTGCCTCAAAGAGATCATGGAAGCCAAGAGCATAGGAGAATTCAAAAAAGGCTGGGCATTTCCATGGAAAATGATGAGACTATGATAATTACATTAGATGGGGTAAATAAAACTGAGGGAATATAAACCCTAAAGGACAGATTTTGAAAAGGCAGTGCCAAAAAGATGCAGATAGGAACCAGGACTTCCAAAAGCACCTGTTACAGAAATCAAAAGGAATTGGGTGCCTAGGTGTTTTTGGAAATCCAAAACTTACCTACATCCTTTGGCATTTAAAGACATTTTTTCTTGCACATTTAAAGACATTTTTTTCTTGCATAGGTTATTCAGTAATTGTCTACAATGGGGTTTCTTGAACCTTCCTGTGAAATATCAGATTCTGACCAGTGTCAGAGCCAGGTTACTGGACTAGATGGACCATGGATCTGGCATTTCACAGCTAAGGGGGCAGATTCAGGTAGTGGTTCTACCCTTTCAGTTTTCTTTATCACTATTATTGTAAAATGCTCAGATAACAGTCATTCCCATTGGCCGGAAATCGTGGCAGCAGAGGTGCTGCTGGATATGAGCAGGTGTTAGCTGATCTTTGACATGCAGCGTTCTCATTTGTCACCAATAACAGAATGTGCTTCTGTTCATGCTCCTGGTGGAAAATAAAGAGGTTTCACTTTGGATAGTGTGAACATTCAGCCCATATATTTTTGTCAAGAACGAAGACAATTCTGTCCTGACTCAGACTAGGAGCTCTCCAGTGGAAAGATGAGCAAATTGCAGCGAACTGGATCCACAGGCACTAATTCCACTTAGAATTTCAGAGCTACTTCTCCTATCATATGTCTTTACATCACCAGTTTAATGGTATTACCTGCTTGCTCTGGCAGACAGCCTCCCCTCTCTCCCTATTAATAGAGGCACATCACTGGCTTACCAGAATATTAAAGCAAAGGCCTTTTACCTCTGGAAACAGGAGCCCAAATCCAATACAGGCTCCAAGTGATAGTGACTTTGGTCATCTCCACAGGCACTTGTGATATTGACAAGACCACTAAGCAGTTCCACATGATTGACAGTCTCTGCGGAGGGGAGATGACGGGGGCTGATGCAGCTCAGGACTGGGAAGCTCTAATAGAGCTAAAAGAACAGGAGTACTTGTGGCACCGTAGAGACTAACACATTTATTTGAGCATAAGCTTTCGTGGACTAAAACCCACTTCATCGGATGCATGCAGTGGAAAATACAGTAGGAAGATATATATATACACAGAGAACATGAAACAATGGGTGTTACCATACACACTATAACGAGAGTGATCAGTTAAGGTGAGCTCAACTCCCACTGATTTCAATCTCACTCAGGGTGTGATAGGAACAGGATCCGGGTCCGGTTAATCTCAGTGCTATTTGTCCTGGTCACCCATTTGCTGTCCCAAGTTCTCAAGTGAAGCACGAAGGCCCCGAACCTGCAAACACTTAGCTTGAAGCATGGAAGTAGTTCCACAGACTTTAATAGGGCTCCTCCTGTTGGTAAAGTTAAGCCCGGATATGTATTTGCAGGATCAAGGCCTAAACTGGAATTTGATGCCATTATTTTCCAGTAGCATTTTGAATGGCTACTGACTAAAGAGCCGTGTTTTCTTTCAAAAGGAAATAATATTTGCATAATTAAGCAGGCAGCTATAATAGGCTTTAACCTGAACCATTTTAAATATTTTTTTTTTAAATCTCCACAAGAAAAAGGAAGCACTTGCTGCTTTACGGCCCCTGGAGAGTAATTAACTGTGTTAATTAGTGCACGGAAATACATGTGCATCTTAACAACAATTCATAGCAGAGTTCTGTGCCTACATATGGCTATGGAACTGCTAGCAAGTCCCTGTGTACTTGTTCTCTGCACTAGCACAGAGCTTCTGAGCCTATATCAAGCGCTAGTACAAATCCAGGTCAAGTACTGCATGTTATGCAATTATGTTAATTGTTATTATTATGTTAATTGTCAATTTTAAAGAGCAGCCAGCTCATTCTGGCATGAGAACTTGAACAATGTACAGTGTCTGGCTCAGATAAAAAGCGGGCAAGTGGTTACCACAGTTCCTTTAAATACGGGCCCAGTGAAGTCAGTGGAAGGGAGTCACGTTGACTTTGTTGGTCTTTGGATCAGGACCACCAGTCAACTGTCCATAATATATGGCTATAGCAGAGGCGGTGTCCCTGTTTATGACCTTGGGAACCTCTTGCCCAAGGATAGAAATAGCCTCATTCCTGGGGTATTCAGTTAGACCTATGTTGCAACATTAAAATGAAATCCTAATTCTAGCTGCACTTCACCCCCACTTGGAAAAATTTAGCTAGAAGATAGACAAAAACCAGAGAAAAGCATGCTCACCTAACCGGCCCATTGCTAAAGCTTGCAAGGATGGGTCAGGAGACTTTGGGTATGTCTATACTGGCATGGGAGGGGTAATTTCCAGCTAAGGGGACATCCCCACACTAGTGCTGATCAAGCTAGCACACTAAAAACAGAAGTGTAGCCACAGTGGCACAAGCAGTGGATGGGCCTCGGCACCCAAGTACATGCCTGGGGTCTTGGATGGGATTGTAGTATGGCAGTTAGCTGGTCCCACCATTCACACCACTGTGGCTACAGACTATTTACATCCCCCCTCAATCAGCACTAGTGTGGGTATGACTTCTCAAGCTGGAGGTCACACCTTCCAGCTCCACGGTAGACATACCCTTAGTGACAACGTTAAAGATGGCTGTTCTCACCGTTAGGAGCAGTCTCCAGTTCTCAAACCATTGCTCACTGCCTGGGATTCCAATTCTTGTGCTGAAATGAATATTCACCACTCATTGTTGCAGTGTCTGTCCCGCAGCACTCCTTAAAGACTGCAGGATTTGACAGGACGTTTATAAAGATCTCTCTTGGGACTCTAAATCTCTGGAGCCAGGATTGCTTATTATTTTAGTGGTTTTAGCCAACAGCAAGAGACACCGGATGCTTGTTCAATAATAAAAAAAAAATCAGGGCTTACTTCAGTGCAAGGCACTAAAATAAGAAACAACTTCTCAGCCTTCCCTTTCCTCTGTCACACATTTAACAGCAAAGCAGCTTTCTTTACTCTATAGCTCCCCTGTAAGGCCTAGGTTGTTAAATTCAGCAACTGAGCAAACTCTGCAGGTGATGAAAAACATCTCTGACCATGCCT
This sequence comes from Trachemys scripta elegans, assembly GCF_013100865.1. Classification (NCBI taxonomy): domain Eukaryota; kingdom Metazoa; phylum Chordata; order Testudines; family Emydidae; genus Trachemys; species Trachemys scripta. The sequence continues at coordinate 21,642,926 of NC_048311.1, forward strand.
GGTTGCATTTGTCATCCCCACCTTCAGTGAGTTTGGTTTTCAAGAGGGAGGGCAGGGAACACAGAGCCTCCAGCAAGTTGGGAACAAACACTACAAAAGGGACAAAGGTTGACTTTGTTCCTTCACCCAAAGATTCAGAATAGGAGTGGAATCATCCTTTCCAGCAATGCCAGTGTTCAGAGCTCTAGAACATGGGATATGGAATTGTAAGAAGCACTAACCAAGGTTACAAGGAAGGATGGGATGGTCTTGTAGCTAAGGTTCTCACTAGACTAGGACATAGCAGAGCTGGCTTCTGCTGGACTTTGGGAAAGTCACTTAATATTTCTGTGAAACTGTAAAATGGAGAGAATATTACTTCCTTTCTCCCAACCTTAGTCTATTTAGGAAGAGACAGTCCCTGCCCTGAGTAATTTATAGTCCGTGTATGTCCAATGCTTAGCACACTGAGGGTCTGTACACCTCTGGTGCCTCTAGGCACGACTATATTACAAATAAAGATTTCATAAGCATTGCTGAAGAGATAGCTCAAGAAATGGGGCCGCTAATATGCGCCTACCTGATGGGGGAGTTGCAAGGATAAATCCATTACTGTGCGCAGATACTATAGGGCTGGGTGCAATAGAAACGCCCACAAATAAAAGACACACCATAAAAAGGGCATATGCAGTGTCCCCAAGAAATATTGATTTTATAGCAAGTAGTTTGGGCAGAAAAGCTGTAAATTCCTAGAGGTGAAGTGAGGAGTTACTCCAAGGGCTAGTACCTAGATACAGCACCCGAACCAATGCCCTCATTCATTCCCGTCTCACACCCTGTACACACAGGCGTGCATGGAGAGCGCCGGATTGCTCAAGACCAGCGTGACAATGGAAGAGTGAGGGGTAGGGAAAGAAAACGCTTCCCTCCTCCCCGCCCACCCCTGGAGGGGAGGGCTGCAGGAGAGGGGGAGACCTGGGGCAATCAGAGCATTAAAATGCCTCCTCCCCGGAGCATCTGAGTCCCTTGGGAGACGGAAAGGCCGATAGCTGGGAGATCCTGAAGGGGCCGGACGGAGATGCGTTAAATGTGAGATAGCGAAGAGTTGCTCCCTCATTCCCCGGAGTTCAGAACCACGGACAGCTCCCACCCAGCCGCGCGTTCTAGCGGAAGCGGGACCGGTCCAGGACCAAGGACAGATCCCAGCGCAGGGGCACCCGCTCCTTGCAGGGCTCGTTCCCTGGGGTGGGCAGCTTCGCGGGGGAGCGCGGCTCCAACAGAGACAATTATTATTTTCGGGAAATTAAAACAATAACTAAATACAAAAGGGCTTGTCCCCCCACACACACACACAAAGAAAATTTCCTCCCCATCCAATAGAAAAAAATAATAACTAAAATAAAATACAAAACAATAATAAACACTTTGGGGGGAAATGGCTGAAAACTGAATCCCCCCAAGAGAGTTCACCACAGAATATTTGGGTTCCAGTTTCTGATTTATTTATTTTTGGCAGCCCAGAGAAGTTTGACCCGGATGGAAGTTTTCAAAGCTTGAGTTGAAATATTTCGATGAAAAGAAAATCCCACCAGTCCCAGTGGAGGCTGGGATGGCCTCCTGTGCGGCTGGAGCTGTCCAAACGGACAAGGAAGGCTTTTAGCAGTAAGGGGCTGTCTATAAATGACTTAGGGCATGGGAAGGGGGAGGAACCTTAATTTTGCATGTTTATTTCAGTGTTAGGAGGCCTGGGTTGGCCTTAAAAAAGACACCACAAATGTGTTGTGTCATTTATGGACAACCCCTAAGTGCTAGAGCAAAGCAGAGCCAGGCTACGGCCAGAAAGGCCAATCCAAATGGGGCCTCTCCTCAAGCCCAGAGTGGCAGGACTAAAGGTTAAGTGGAGGAGGATTATTTCCTGAGACACACACAGAGATTTTACACTAGCTTCTTGATGCCTCTCCAGGGGGCATGAATCAGTGTTCATGTCCTGCTCCCCATCAGTCCCGGCCTGGGCTAGGGAAGCTAATGATCCAACCAGCGGACCAAATTCAGTGATGTATCCTGGTCACGTGTTCCTGGAGGGAGGCACATTGTGCATATGCTAAGAAGCTCAGGGAACACGTGCGGGGAGGTGGCATTCCGGGGCAAGTGCCCCCTCAGATTTCTGCTTGACCTGCCAGGGGTGGTGGGAGGGAGAGGGGCTCTATCCTTCTTCCACCATGCCTGCTCCTGGCACATAAGGCTCCCGGACATCCAGGCCCAGGCAGGGAGTGGAAGGGGTGGGCCCAGCTGCTTCTCAAGCTGGCTGCACCAGGCAGCTGCTCTGTGCAGTGCAGTGACTGCCTGTGAGAGCCTGGCTGGGGCAGTGGTGGCTTCCACTCCCCACCTGGGCCCAGCTGCCAAGGACAGGGGCCTACTCAAGCCAGAGGGAGGGATAGCTCAGTGGTTTGAGCATTGGCCTGCTAAACCCAGGGTTGTGAGTTCAATCGGGGGGGGGGGGCATTTTGGGAACTGGGATAAAATTCTGTCTGGGGATTGGTCCTGCTTTGAGTAGGGGGTTGGACTAGATGACCTCCTGAGGTCCTTTCCAACCCTGATAGTCTATGATTTTCTGCTTGCTCAGCCCCTGTCCCAGAAGCTGGGGAGCGGAGCAGCCACCTTCAGCCCCATGAGAAGTGCTCTGTCTGGCCCAGCTGTCAGGGACAGGGGCTGATTGTGCCGGGGGGAGGTGCAGCAGGAGGACAGAGCCCCCACCCTGCAGGTAACTGGTGGAGTGTGGCCATCCCCGGGCAGCTAGGCGCAGGATGGGGGTCACTGGGGAAGGCACCAGGAGCAGGTTCCCTGGCCTCTGCTCACCAGGCCCAGAGGCACATGCTCCCCATTCCTGTGGCCCCCAGGGAGGGAACCGTCGGGATGGGCCGCCCTGGCCCAGGGAGGTGGGGCTGGAAGTTCCTCCCAAAGGAGGCACGTGGGGTGTTCTCATTTACATTGCGTTCCCCCTTCCCTCCCCCCAGTATCACGAGGCAGGAGTCACCTATGAATGCCTCTCCTCCCCACAGAGGGGCATCAAGCACAAGAGATCCCTTTCACAGCCTCAGAGTGAGGAGTTCAGTGAAATCTGCAAAGTACAGTGCTGCCCCCTAGTGACTAATTAGCCTGAATGTCATTCTTCATCACAACACAGTTCTAATTGAACTTTGATAAATTTTTTTTTAATTTCCCAGGCAGCAGCAGTGTGCTGCGTGCGACACAAGGCAAATAAATATTGATGGACACTCTCAAACCCTAGATGCTTGCAAGCTAAGTGACACTAAGATACAGAGAGGAAGGTAGAAGGGTAGCTGTGCGTGGATGAGGTAATAGAGGTTTCATATATAGTTTTTCAGAACGTGCTGAAATGTGAACAAGCGATGCGATTGCAGTCCTGATTTCTGCTGCATTTGTTTCCATTTGAATTATTTTGCTCTGATCTATTTTTCATACATTTCTGAACTGACGCGAGATATATTTGCATTAAATGGTATAAAAATCACAGCTCTTAGTGGAATATGACTCCTTATTTCTGAACTCAAGGGCTTCTCTGTTCAGCTCTATCATCTCTTAGTTCACTTCTAACCCCTTTTGAGAGCTCATTTGCAGCACAGCCAGAAAGTGCCTTTTTTGTTGTTTGAATCCCCTTTCTGCATGGAGTCTAATTTAATCTCCTTCATGGCACCATCCCAGATTGAAATTAAGTACATGAAGCAACCTGGTGATCTGGCATTTTAGTGTATAATATTAAACACATGCCAGGAGTGGAGCTGTGCATGACCTATGCCTTTGGAGACTTCAGGCCCAAAGCATGGAGAGAAGACAGACAGCCTGTTTAATGTACAACCTGTGAACTAAGTTTCCTATGTCCACCCATCCATTAGAACGTAGGTTAGAAAGAAGGGAAGCCCTGTGCCCTACAAGCCCATCTAGGAGCCTGAGCAAGGTCATATATGGACAGGAGATCATGCACTTCCCTCCTCCCTCCAAACTACTCAGTCCTCTCCCTGCTGCACATCTCTCATTCCTCTAGGTAATAGAAGTCCCAACTTCCACCCATTCCAGTTTCCAAGCCATAAGACACCCTCCCACACCCTTCTATCATATAGGGCTCAGTTTTCCTCCCAGTGACAAAACCCTTTATCCCTTTCTAACTGCTAAGTCCCTTTCCTTTCCTTCTAGCCGATGAAATCATTTGGACCATCTCATTTTCCATCTCCTGAGGCCCTGCCTAACTTATTCACCCCCTAGTGAATCCCAGCGCTATCCCTGCTCTGGACCATCGCCCACGCAGAGGTGCACCAGTGATGAAAGGAGCAGTCAGCACTTTCATTTCATTGTAGGTGCATGTTGGGAATTTTGTCACATATCTCACTGTAGGCAGCGGGGGTAGCACCACCTATACAGAAGGATGCCTGACACTTCCCCATTATAAGATCTGGTTTCTAATAACTCTGCCTTTACATAGCACTCTATATCTGTTGCTTCACAGGTGAGAGGAGATGCCAAGCTGGTCAAAATGGCTGTAGCAGACACGCACCACTAGCCACAGTTCTCTTCTCGGGAGTTGGGAGGGGGAATTAAGTTAATAAAATGGAAGAGATTTGGAAAACTCATTTACTGCAAGTAGATCTTTTCAGCAAGTGTGCCCGGCTGAAAGGGGGAGATCTGAGGTACATCTAGAAAATAAGGGAATTTTATCAGCAGCATCTGGAACGGACCATTTAGCCTGGTCAGTTAGGTATTAGTTGCCTTTTACCTTCTATTTGTATGTAATCAATTCTTTTATGTCTCATTACTTGTGATCACTTATGCTCTTTCCTTCTGTAGTCAATAAACATGTTCTATCTAAACCAGCGTGTTTGGACTGAAGTGTTTGGGAAACTCCATTTGGGGTGACAGGATTTGTGCATAGCATTTTCTATTGATGAATGATGGACTTTATATGAGCTTGTATTGTCCAGGTGGGCGCTGGGAAGTGCAAGACACATTTCTGGGGGAGAGTCTGGGACTGGGAGTTTGCTGGTGTTGCCCTGCAGTGTAATTCATGAGTGGCTGGCACAGCACTCATATAATATAACTGGGAGTGAGTTGCATGCTGGAGGCCGGGTGTGAGCAAACCAGGAGCGGTTACTCTCACAGTGAAGCAGTTTAAAAGGCGCCCCAGGTTGGAGAATTGAGGGAACACAGCAGTTCAGGCTGTACCTGGGGAATGTCACAGTAAGGGAGAATTTTCATAAGCACAGTTGATGTGTGGGGCTGCAACCAGATTATCAGCCCAGCATTGGGCAACAGCTGGAGTTCTAGTGCATGTAGGTGTACAGGCATTAGGCAGTATCCCTTTAAATAATGGGGAGACCTCACATGGGCCTCCCTGTCTTCTCTAACAGAAATGTATACATGTAGCTAGATGTTGTATATAGCTAGTAAACACATGGTTGTTTGGGACCCAACTGTGTTCATGTGGTTTCCTCTTATTTTTAATGTGTTGAGAGCAAAGACAACAGTGAGGCACTAATACTATTGTGGTTAATGTGGTTTAAGTACAGGTTTCAGAGTAGCAGCCGTGTTAGTCTGTATCCGCAAAAAGAAGAACAGGAGTACTTGTGGCACCTTAGAGACTAACAAATTTATTAGAGCATAAGCTTTCGTGGACTACAGCCCACTTCTTCGGATGCATATAGAATGGAACATATATTGAGGAGATATATATACACACATACAGAGAGCATAAACAGGTGGGAGTTGTCTTACCAACTCTGAGAGGCCAATTAATTAAGAGAAAAAAAACTTTTGAAGTGATAATCAACTGTCTGTACTGGGGTAGCTTGATTATCACTTCAAAAGTTTTTTTTCTCTTAATTAATTGGCCTCTCAGAGTTGGTAAGACAACTCCCACCTGTTTATGCTCTCTGTATGTGTGTATATATATCTCCTCAATATATGTTCCATTCTATATGCATCCAAAGAAGTGGGCTGTAGTCCACGAAAGCTTATGCTCTAATAAATTTGTTAGTCTCTAAGGTGCCACAAGTACTCCTGTTCTTCTTTTTGTGGTTTAAGTAGAGTCAGTTCCTCGACTGTGTCCTCTACCTTTGGTTACAGAGCAGGAGACAGAGATGTTCCTGTACAATATCGTTACAATGAAGTTCTGAACACTTAAGCTACAGGGAGAGATACACCACTAGAGAGGGCCAGGAAATTATCCCCCCTGCACAAACAATGTTGCAAAAACAGAAATTCTCATTTTTTGTTGAAATTTTTGATTTTTTCACCAAAATAAAGCCCCCCAAACACTCAGCTCCTGACCATGGAAAATTTCTATATTTTTATGAAAACCCAAACAATTGTGATGAAAACAGAAATGTATTGAAAAAATTCTATCCGCTCAAAAAGCCATTTTCCATCAATGAAGCTTTTCGATAGAAGATTTATGACCCTTCGGTCTCTGCAGATACTCCTCCCTGCCTTGCTAGGTGGGCCCCATCTCTGCTCAGCTCTCCTGCTTCTCAGAGCAGCATCCCAAAGTTGAGAAAGCTGAAGCCCCCCTGGTGACCCCATATGCGCAGCCAGGCATTCACCTCCATTCACTTCTCACATTCTAATCACTAGGCAAATGTGATGACTGGTTTGCTGGAGTAGAAGTGAAAGCAGAGTCCAGCCTATTAAGAATATAGTGAAGACGGCTTATTTGTAGTGGCTCTGTTCATGTTTAGTACATTTGCCTTCTCCCTATATTGAGTCTGATCCTAATAGGTCTAAGCAGCCTCTGCACTGGGTACCTTCAACTCCCACAGACTAACAGGAATTGAAGGTGCTGATGCTGAGAACCTCACAGGATCAGGCCCATATTTCTAGGTTTCTTGGGGGGTTATTAGATCTAAAACCATCCACCCGCTTTGTATCTCATTTTAGGCATTGGGTAGCCCCAGTAACTTGTGCTTTGGGGGCACGTTGAGATGTTCCATGCTGGGAGGGGTGCAGGAGTTACGAATTAGACTTTGACTGGACCGTGAAACAGAAACGTCAGACGGATCTGGTTTCCTCTGAATAAAGGCGGTTGAAATGACACATTCTAAAAAAGCCACCCCCACAGAATGAGACCACTCAGCTGCCACAAGTTCAGGAGGAAGTGAAACAGTCAAGAGAAAGGAAGTCTGAAACAAAATCCATTTGTCAGTATGTTTTAGATTCGAGAAAACACAGAGCCCTGCCTTCATTGAGACTGCACCGGAAATGCAGATAGCTACCTACAGTCCACATTCTGCTGTCTGAAGAAAGAACCAGGCGAGATCATGAGGAGTTTCCTTGTCTGGGCTTGGATTCTTTTCCCAGGTGAGATGAGATTCTTTATGTCAATAGAAATAGACCCAGGAGGCAGACCTGCTCCCATTGGGGCAATAGGAGCTGTGGCTGCTACACATTCCTGCAATCAGGTCCCCTACCCAAGTGTCTGACGTTAGGCACAGGTTTGAATAGATGACAGCAGAGAATGTCCTAGTTTAAAGCCAACCTGCAGGAATCCCCATGGACCTGGAGAAAATGTCCTACCTAAAAGCCAAAACATTTCAATGCTGCAGTGGGTTGAAGTGGTCTGGAAGATCTCACAAACCAGGGCCCTTTTAGTACCACAGTTTCTCCATTAAGATAGAGGGAGGATTTACCCCCTAATAATTGTACCCTACCCTGCCACCGATGGCTCCGGAGGATTGTCCTCTAACTTCTCTTAACACATTTTCCTCTCCTCCCTCAAACCCCATGCGGCAAGTTGGTTTGAGAAGGAATTTCACTGCAGTCAAGTGCTCTGCAGATGGTAGTAACATCCCCAGTGCAGTCACTTCCAACTGGGATGCAGACTGGTTATGCACCTATTTTTTGTTTGCTTGCTTTTTTAAATAGCATTCTAATGTTGGCTTTTCAATGTCACACACATGACGCAGGAGAACAAGTGGCACTGAAAGGCACTGGGACCCTGGGCTCCTAAGTCACTTAGACACCTGACAAACCTGACCAATGCAGTGAGTATTTCTATCTGAAAAGGCACAAAAGGAGAATAATACCATGATTTTTGAGGAGAGGGAGGACAGGGGGGAAGATTAGAAAAGAGCCAAGACACACTCACCGTGTGTAAAACTACTGCAGCCATCATTCAGATGGACCAGGGCACTCTCACGAGCAAACACTTTAGTCTCCATGGAAATCTCTGTTAGAGGTTGGCTTTGGGTACCATAGTGGGGAGTGGTGACCTGCAGGTTGGTGGTGGTAACTGAACACCATTGCATACTAATGTGTAAAGGAGTCATATGATCACAGAGATGACTGATAAGTGTGATGTCCATTGCCAAACATCAGGTGCCTGGCAGAGTTTGTTTCATACTCAGTTTAGTTTTCTACTTCCTATGTAACATAGGTCCTTGTGAGCTTGCCTGCTCCCTCCACCTGTCCCAAAAGTTAACTAGAGCAGCAGTGGGTTCCCCTCCATGATGAGAAGTGATGCTAATGTCATAGTTTAGCTGATCTCAGCAATGTCAAGGAGGCTCTCCAATACCCTGCCCAGCACTGGAGTGTCTGAGCATATGATAGGAGATTAAGCATTTAGAAGATTTTCAGACTCTCCTAAACTGGTCCGTCATATCCCCCTCCCCCAATATAATAAAGTTGTGGGAAAGCTAAGTCAGGGAATCCTCTGTGGCATTCTCGGGTTCACTGTCCCAGACGAGAAAGCGCAGTGTTTTAGAAGGACACTAACACAGAAAGCAGAACGGGGATTTTTAATGTTTCTCTTTGGCTTTGTATAGGGGTGGGGAGAGGAGATGAAGTCGCAAATGATTCCATCTCCCCACTACCCCACACTGGGAACAAATCGCCTTACATCTATTGGCTATTCATCCTAGTCTTAAGCCCCACCTCCTGCATTGCCAGAGCATAAGTTTCTCAAATGCAACCACCATGACTGCATGTGGCCGCCAGGGGCTTTTCGTGCAGCCACAACCTCCTGGGCGGTGGCCGGGTGGGAGGGAGGGGGACGAAAGCAATGTTAATCATACAGATATCACTTTCCACGGAAACAGACTTACTAGTTGGCAAGTCTTAAAAAAAGCAACCAACCAAACGACAAAAGACAAGAACATGCAAAGCACCTGTTTTGTTTCTATTCTATTTACGTCCAGTAAAGAATAGAGACAACTGTACATTATTTTTATTATTGAGTCTGCAATAAAAATCTACCCAAATGAATTACAATGATTTGGACATAAATATGTGAATATTTATTTCTTTTTCCTAAAGTTTATTAAGTACTTTAGGAAAAAGTGTCAGGACGGCCACCAGTGAATTGGTGGCTGCACTCAGAGGCCACCAAAACATTTCTTGTGAGACCTATCCTCCCAACACCCCTGTGAGTCAGGAAAGCCTCATTATCCCCAAGGGAACTGAAGCAGAGAGAGGTGAAGAAACTTGCCCAGGGTCACACAAAGAGTCTGTGGCGGACTGGGAACTTGGACCCAGATCTCCTAAGGCCCAGGCTATCAGCTCTCACCACCTTACATCCACTACAAAGCAGCTGTGTCCTTCCCCACGGGAATATCCATGCACAAAAGCTTGGTAAGGCTAACTAGTTCTGAACTAGTTAGCATCTGAAGAAGTGAGGTTCTTACCCACGAAAGCTTATGCTCCCAATACTTCTGTTAGTCTCAAAAGTGCCACAGGACCCTCTGTTGCTTAGTTCTGAACTGTGTCTCTTTGTCACTGGTTTTTGCTCAGCAGGAAAACAATGAAAGCAATTTTGTCTTTTGCAGGCTGTTGGGCTCTGTCCGGCCCTAGGGAGGTGAGCGGTCCCTTGGGAGGGTCGATGTCTGTCCAGTGTCAGTACGATGAGCGGTACCAGAACTATAAGAAATACTAGTGCAGAGGAAAAGACTGGTTATCCTGCTCCATAGCTGTTCAGACCATCAGTTCAGAGGCCGAGGTGGTAGGGGACAGAGTCTCCATCCAAGACAATCACACGCAGTTCACGTTCACTGTTACCATGGAGAGCCTGACAGTGGGCGACCAGGATATTTACTGGTGTGGGATAGAGAAGAGCGGCTTTGACAAGATGTTTGCTGTCAACGTGTCTGTTTTCCCAGGTAAGTCCTTTAAGTGTGGGACGTGTTGTGCCAGTCACCCCGCACCGTGAGCAGCGTGACTGCTGCTAAGGTAGGAGTCAGCACCCTGCAACACCAGCTTGTCTACCTGGCCAGCACACTCCTGAGGACTCTGCCAGTCCAAACCTTGCCTGGCAGGTAGCAATCAGTGAACCGCAATTCCCGAGTTCCCAGAGAGGGCTCTTTGCAGCCGCCAGGCCCTCTCCCTGGACACTCACAGAAAAGTTATTGCGTTTGCTGGCTCCAAAGAGACAGAACACACACCAGCCTGTTAGTTTAGCTGAGGACTTCACCTCTCAGTTTAATACACAGCCCTGTGCAGGTTTTGTAATAAAACCAGAGTAGCTTTGTTAACAAAGAACAGATATGTAGGTGATATAAGGAAGAACAGAAGACACAAGTCAAGCNTGTTAACAAAGAACAGATATGTAGGTGATATAAGGAAGAACAGAAGACACAAGTCAAGCAAAACAAAAACACGCTTTCTAGTGACTGAAACTTAATTCAGCAAGTTACAATCTTTGTCTAAGAAGGTTTCTCACCTATAGTCAGTTCCCAGAGACATCAACCCTCTTGGCTGAAGGATCCACCTTTGTCCGATTACCAAAGCTCTGGCCTCTTGTGTCCCATGAGTGATGGATGCCAAAATGCCTTTCTGCTTATATTTCCCAAAGTCTATAGTCTCTGTTTCAAGTGGCAGGAAGGTGTCCCAGGGGTGCAGGCTCCATCCACACTCATGATTGTTAAGCTGTCTCCACCCCCCCACCCCCCGCCAGTCCCTTGTTAAGCTTGATGGTGCATTGTTTACCTTATATGTAGATGTACTTTCCATTGTCATCTGCGGTACCACCTAGCTTAGTTCAGATTGGAGACACAAACAATATTCCTTTCTCTGGGACAGGCTGGGCTTATGCATGGGTTGCAAACCACCTTTTAAGAACATATTTTTCAGCACATGTCTATAGTTCTTTATACACTGCCTATACCTCCAGCACGCAATAATATTAACGAGCAGCTTGTTACCAGTTTGCATAGGATACCATATATGACAGAGTCCAGAGACAGATTCTGACAACAGTGTGTCGGGGCAATGAGTGTGTCGTGCCTGACATGAATTATGGCCTGAGGTTCCCTGTGCCAGATGGGACTGAGGGGCTCCCTGGGTCACAAGTGGCTCTTGTCTTGACCGAGGACACGTATTTGGTGAATAGAGGGGGTCTTATCCAGACATGAACTATCCAACTCTGCTAATCTTCTGTCACCCCCTTCACAACGTTGAGAAACTCACACTTGTTTCCTAGGTTTTCCCAGGCAACTGATTCCCCGCACCCCCCCACCACCACCACCCCATCCCTCATGCAGGAGAGGGAATTAGTGCTGGAGGATGCAGCCTCACATTACATCTGCCAGTTCTTACTCGGGCAAAACTCCCATTGAAATTCATGCACAGTCTGCCTGAGTGAGGACTGCGGGATCGGATGAACAGTTAGACCCAGGATCAAGACAGGCCCAGGGAGGTGGGACGGAGGGGAGATAAGCGAGTAGTTTTAAATGCCACTGATTTGCAAATATTTGTGCAAAGTAAGGGGACGGAAAAAGAGACTTTGCTATGAATGAATTATTCATGAATATCTGGCTGCCACCTGGATACTTACGACAAAAGTTATCAATCCTAAACAAGTTTCATGAATTTTAGCAGAGATGCTTGTTAGTCCCAAAAGTCACATTTTACAGGAATTCTTCACTATTTGTTATTAGCTAGTCTCACAGTGAAAATTGTTAAAGTCATCCACTGAGAAGGTAGGGGCCAAGATATTCCTGAGGTCTGTGTTAGGTAGGTTATAAAATAAATAAAGGCGTCCATTCAGTCCTACAGCGAACAGTGCAATCTCCACCAGTGGGTGTCAGAATGGAGTGGAGAAGAACATGGACTGACATGTAGGTGCAGAGGGAAAGGGAGGAGAAGGCAGGGCCTGTCTGCACAAATTTCCTTTTACCATAGTATCTTTTCCTTCAATAAAAGCTTCGCTGGTTTTCCATTGCTAACCCTATTCCGTGATCAGTGACTGAGAAATGGACCATAATGAAATACTCCAGAGCTCCAAGATACAGCAAAGAGGAAAAAAGATACAGCAACATCATCAGCAGAACAAGGGGATAGCCAGTGCATTTTAAAGGCAACAAATCTATGTCTGATAAGAGGGGAATGTAGTCTCCATAATACATAAGTAACCTGTGGAACTCACTGCCACAAGATATTGAGGTCGAGAGTCTAGCAGGATTCAACCTTCTTATGAATAATTAAGCCATCCAGTCACCCTGGGTAAGGACAGAATTATGTCCAAGGGCTTCAAAGATAGAATCAGCCACAAAGTGATGAGAGTTAGGAGTAAGCTGCCCATATGGTTATGCTATTTCAAAATTGTCCATAATGGGGTTTCTTGCACCTTTTTCTGAAGCATCTGGTATTGGCCACTGTCACACAGGCTCCCTGGCTAGATGGACAGTTTATTTGACTCAGTATGCTGATTCCCATGTTCCTATCTAGATGGATGTCTCAATGGAGTGGGGAAGAATATGGACGGAGATGGAGGTACAGAGGGAAGGGGAGGAGAAGTCAGGGGCTATCTGCTCACTTGTCGGCCAATAATGCAGGATGAGGCATTTAAACACCATGTGCTCATGTCAGAATAGTTGTGTCTCATTTCCTACCTCTGCTGCCACCATTGATCCCTGCAGAGGAAGCCAAGTCTTGCTCATTTTCCCCAATCCCTCAATATTATTGGAGTTCCCCCAAAACCTCTTCCATTTAGTTCCCCCAAGAACTCAGTCCGACTCCTATGTCATCCCTCAGGTTCCTTTATTTGATATATAGCAAATCTACCTTATCTCACTGGGGGCCGTCAGCAGTTGAAGTAGGATCAGGGCCGGCTCTGGTTTTTTTGCCGCCCTAGGCAAAAAAGCCACCCGCCGCCCCCCCCCCAGCGCGGCAGGGGAAGGCGCCGAGTCCAGGTGCGGGCCCGCAGTCCCCGACCAGCTGGAGCGCCGGAGAGAGGGCGGAGAGCCCCCGGCGGCCAGAGCACCAGGGGGAGGGCGGAGAGCCCGGCCGGGGCTCTCCTGTCTCCCCGGCGGCCAGAGCGCTGGGGGGGGAGGGCAGCGAGCCCTCTGCGGCTCCGCTCTCCCCGGCGGCCGGAGCGCTGCGGGGAGGACGGCGAGCCCAGTCGCGGCCCCGCTCTCGGGCCGGAGTGCCCCGCCACGCCGCCCCCCTCCAGGCGCCGCCCCAAGCACATGCTTGGTGGGCTGGTGCCTGGAGCCAGCCCTGAGTAGGATACAGAATTACAGCTACTGTGTTAAAACAACACAACACCACCCCACCTTTCTCCGCTGCAATGGCCTAGCTAGTACTCACGTCACGGAGCTTTAATAGCCCAGCCACAGGAAGGCAGGTGCCGGCACAAACAGGAAATCAATAAACAAGGGCTTGGTAATACAGCTCTGTCTGCTTTCATTTGCAGCTGTTCCTACCTCACCACCGACGACACCAGAAAAGGACCTGACCGTTGCCACCTCCCCATGGACTGTTCTTGCCGGGTGAGTGCCCAAACTCATGCTAGAGGCACTGTGAGGTCTCCTTTCACCAACTCTAGGGCAGGTTTGGAGTTTCTACACTGTGCTCGAAGTCCAGGCTACAATCCCTACAGAGGCCAAGGCTTTAAGTCAAACTCACGCAGCACGGAGTATTCCAGAACTCTCAGGTCTCTGCACACCAGAGGCATTGAAGAAAAGGATTTGTAGCTGAGTTTACAAGTTGAGATGGGGCATTTATCATCTAAGTCAGAGCCAGACAGTCCTGCTGTTATACAGTCCTTCCTGTCCTGCAAACTATTTTCTGCTCTGGAAGATGAATTCTATTGCATTATACTGTATTAAACCCACACTTGCAAACAAAAAGAAAGCAAAAAACACCCCCACACACTCACCACTCTGCCAGCCTGACATGGTCCAATTTTAAAGTGCTAGCACTGCATTTCCCCTCACATCTGACCTGCAGGACTCTTGCTATTCTATTGGGCTTTCCAGTCAGCAGGGCCGGTGCTACCATTTAGGCAAACTAGGCGGTTGCCTAGGGCGCCAAGATTTGGGGGCGCCAAAAAGCAGTGCCCCCAATTTTTTTTTTACAGCATTCCTACGCCCTCTCCCCGAGCGCGCGGTCGCCGCTCCACTTCTCCCACCTCCCACGCTTGCAGTGCCAATCAGCTGTTTGGCGCCGCAAGCCTGGGAGGGGAGGAGAATTAGAGCGGGGGCGGCGTGCTCGGGGAGGAGACGGAGCAGAGGTGAGCTGGGGTGGGGAGCTGCCGCACGGCTCCCCAGGGGGGGGGGCGCCTCAGGGTGGAGGGGTGGCGGGGAGCTGCCGCAGGGCTGGGGGGCGCAAGGTGGAAGTTTCACCTAGGGCGTGAAACTTCCTTGCACTGGCCCTGCCAGTCAGGCAGGGAGATATACAGTATATGTCAATCACATGACAGAATACCTGATATTGTCCATTGATTGCTTCACACTGCGGCAGAAGCAGTTTACAAACCCCAACACTGGAAGTGGTTTGTGACATTAAATTCTTTATGATTGTGTCTTTAATTTTTTTAATCAGAAAAGCCAAAAATTCATGGCAAAAGATGCAGTGCAAGTCTCTAATTGAATAACATCTAACACTTTTCCTCCACAGATCTCCAAGCATTTCGCAAAGGAGGTCAGTATCATTAACACCATTTTATAGATGGGGAAACTGAGGCACAAGAGGTGACATGACCTGCTCAGGGTCACCCAGCAGGCCAGTGGCAGAGCCAGGAATAGAACCCAGGTCTCCTGATCCTGGGGCCAGGGTTCTCACCACTAGGTAACACTGCCATCCCTAAACAGAACAGGGGTTTTACCCTTGCTCAGCTGAAAATAATCTGACAGTTTTAACCTGATCATTTAATTAAGAGTTTGTTTTTAAAATGCCAACCACAGTGGCCCTGTTAGGGTCACTACAATCGCCCCCACTGCTGTTGCACTCTGTAGGTTTTTGTTGACATCAGACCTTTGCTAGGCATTGTGCTGAGCCCAGAAACCTCATGTCTCCAGTCACCTCAGAGTATTTAGGTGCTTAACACTCATTGAGGTCAGGGGGAATTAGACATCTAAATGTGTTTAAAGACCTAGGCCCTAGTACACATTTAAACCCAGCTGTGCAGAGAGGAAAGCTAGGACTGCTTTAGATTGCCAAATTTTCCTTTGCTGAATGGTTTCTGTTTATTCAGTTTGATGCTGAAATCCAGCGTAGCAAGGTGTTAGCCTCAGCTCTGCAACTGACTCCATGTGCTTCTTTGATGCAAGTCACTGTACTTGTGCCTCAGTTTCCCAGTTGTAAAAAACAGATAGGGGTTGGCTAATACTTCCCCACCCTTTCCAACAACTTGAGAGGGGAGCAAGAGCTACGTCTAATCTTTATATAACAAACCATAACTGTTAAGAGTAGAAACAAACATACTCTTCTCCTTCGCCTAGTATACCAAACCTCGTCCTCTACATCCTGATCCCATCCGTCCTGCTGGTTCTCCTTTTGATTTTGTTCATTGCTGTAAAGTTTAGAAGAGCATCACAGAGGAGGAGCAAAGGTAAAAATTCTCTGATCAATTTTGCTAGTAAGTGTCATTTAATTCTCCAGATGGTGCAACCCAATAATTTTGCTTCCTTCCTAAGGACCCTACTTTCCCTGTCACCAAAATAACAGCACAAGACAGACACTCTCTAAATTCACCCCATGTATTTAGTCAGTTACTCCATGCAGCAGATCACATGGCCGTACAAACTGGTAGAACCCCACAGCACGCCCAGCCCCAGTGATGGAGCAGGTACTTGGCTCAGGCTAGATACAGCAGCTGGCTAGTTAAAAAGTAAACAAGCCAGTTGTTTTTGACCAAGTAGAAATCAGTTGTTTAAATAAGATTCATTAACACTCAGCAAAAGAAACAGAAATAAATTCCCCTTGATTACCTGATTTCATCAGCTGCTCCTAAGAACTGCTCCTCCGGCTGTAGTGATTCCCAGCTTTTCCTGCAAAGCTATCTACCCCACAAGCAGAGTCGGCTCTAGGTTTTTTGCTGCCCCAAGCAAAAAATTTTTTGGCTGCCCACCCCCACCCCGGGGATCTCCCTCTCTCTCCCCTTCCCGCTCCCACAACTTCACCCTCCCCAGGGTCACTCGTAACTCGCTCCCAGGGCAGGTCATTCAGCAGGAATTTTGGATGTGCACAGAACACAGACAGGATT